>NW_028301615.1:3787878-3939393 GCF_987345545.1 Pholcus phalangioides | reverse complement strand
ATGCAAGGATGTCATCCTTGCATAAGTCACCATCTGGTAGCAGCATCAGCAGTTGTGAGCTTGGCCTGATTATGGTCTGGCCGTCCATGTACGGCCCCTTTCAGTGTACATGAGCTCCAAGGAAAGATTAAGAGATTCATTGCCTCTGTAGTCTAGTGGTCTAGGGCGTTCACCCGGAAAGTGAAAGGATGTGGGTTCGATTCCCCGCAGGGGCAGTTGAATTTTCTCTCTTCCCAAAATATATCTTCGCAACAGCCAGTTGTTAAAAACCTTCGTAAGACCGACATATTTGTAAAACATTCATGTATGCACGTATCATAACGTTTTCTCACAAAAAAGCACGAGTTTTTTTTAATGATGAAAAATTTTATATGAGGACAAAACAGTTACAGTTGTTATCAACCAATGACACCATGAAAATATTTTTTACTTTAGCATCATCTGTTGGCAATAAATGTAACTATTTTAACAAAATTTTGTTAATAAAATCCTGAGCTTTCTGTGCTTTTCAATAAATGGTTCACATTTTTTGAATTATTGAATTTTTACCTTTTTTTGTTATTTTTGGTTATTAAATGAAGAAAAATCCCCCTTTTAAGTAAATTTTTTCACGTACATTTTGAAATATGTGCTGCCATCTATCGGTGCAAATATATAGTGAAGTACCCTAGTAAAATATTGAACTGAATGTAGAATTTTAAAAAATATTTGTTTGATGAACTCAAAATTTCCATAAATGTTAAAAAAATTCCTATGTATACCAATTTGAGCCAATTTTTCCCATGGATGTGGGAAATTTATCACTGGTTACCATCACTGGGGTGAGGGATCTAACATGCCGGGGAAGGCATAACAAACTGCATGGAACTTTTCTTCCCTCTCCACTGCTACATCCATACTTACAGAGCTCTGAGGACAAAAGCAGTACTTAGAATATTTTTTCAATCTAACAGTAATAAAACTTGCGGGATATATATCAGTTTTCAGAAACTTAATTAAATTCAGATAACTTAGGACATCAAACTTATGTCTAGAAATTCTCCTGGGGGGGGGGGGGGACACATGGCTTCATTGAGTCGTCCCTGACTTCTAGTGACAATTGTCCTGCATGTGAAGTTTTTTTCCCAAAAAATATTTTTTTATTAATTAAAGGGTTATGTATTTTTCTGAAGCAACATTGATCTGATCAACCTACGATCTGAAGAAATACAATTGAATTTCGTCAAACATATCTAAATAATGTTTTTTTTTAGAAAATTTAACTTCTAAATTATACATTGCCATCCAAACATTAGCAATAAGAAAAAAATTACCAGAAACCATGTCATCGAATGATGATCTCGCATCAGGATGTCTCAATAAAGATTTTGGAGTGAAAATGATCAGCTGAAAATTTGAAATGAACCTCGTTAAAACATATATATGAAATAAATATGATAGACATTTGAATATACACATTTGTATACAAAGTATATGATAGAAGCTACTCACAGGCTTGCGAAAAGGAAGCAAAATTTGTCGTCGTAGGACATGGAAGAAATTGGCAGGTGTACTACAGTTTACAACAATCATATTGCAATCATTAAGTTGCTTTGTTGAGAAATCTTGATCCACCTCCTACATAATAGATTCAAATGAAAGCTACACATAACAAATCCAGTCACAGAATATTTGAACAAAAATGTATTTTATTGCTATAGCAGGATGTCTACCAAATACCAAAATTCCGTGACTTTTCTCACTCGACAAAATGAACCATGCTGGACTGTTTTCTTATATCAGTGGTTTCTAAACTGTGAATAGAGACCACCTATGGGGGTTTGGGTTAATAAAATAGGGGGGTCTTTATGAAAAGGGGAATGCACATGAATTTTTCAAAATAAAAATATTTGATAAGGGAGAGAGAGAAATCATTTTAATCCTTCAAAACTTTCCACAGAGCATGATGCCGATGTCAATGGATATATACACATACAGACATGCCAACATTGGCGTAAAGTCTCACAGTAGTGCTGAATGTTGAGCTTCACCACCAGTCCAAGAAAGAAAAAAAAAAGAGAAAATGGGGGAGGGGGGGGGGGGGTTGCAACAGAAATGCAAATATGGTAAACGCACAAGAAATGCAAATATGGTAAACGCACAAGAAATGCAAATATGGTAAACGCACAAGAAATGCAAAAATTATGCATCTATGGCAAGTACAATGTACGTCACAGTCCAGGTACATATGTATGAAAAGGGTGGGGAGAAACATCAGTTATATATGTTACTAGCCATAATACCCGGCACTGCCCGGGTTTTCTTCAATGAGGCTTTTTGGATCATGTGATATCTCCCTTTTTCTTTGAGGGACATGCAAACCGTGTCTAAGTTAACCAATATGGTGACTTCCTGCGTGAATCATGAAATAAAGAAATTCTGATTTAAAGAAACATAGAAATGATTTTTTTTTTTCCTTTTTTAAGGGGCGCTAGGTATTTCGATTCCCCCCCCCCCCCTGAACTTATCCATGTGCCTGTTTCAGCTTTCGAAAATGCTTAATTAAAGCAGTGGAATTTTTTCGATGTTCTTTTTACGGGCCCATAATTAATTTTAAAATATCCTAACCCTACATGAATTTATGCAGTTGAACATTAAAAGACAATACGGGGACATTAATTTTCATGCTTGAGAAGATATAAATAAAATGTTGAAATCAGTGTTATTGCATGAATGTCCAACTCAAAAGTATAGATCCGGCTAATTACTTCATATTTAAACTCCTGGGCTTCGTATATCTCTAAGAAAACTCAATATATTTCAGAAATCAAGAATTCAATGCAATTTTTAAAATTATTCATGTGACAGAAAACCCCGCCAAATTTCTGCATTTCTAGAGTAAAATCGGCAATTTTAATACTGATTTCTATGAGGATCCCCCTTTTCCCGATCCTTAAAGTGATGCTGATGATGATTATGCCATCTATTCAAAAAGCCTCATTACTGAGCGTATTGAAAATGTGGCAAACCATTATAAAGGCATAAACTATCGTACATATACATATACTAACAGGATTAAAGAAGTGACAAACCATTGTAAAGGCATAAAACACGTCTGAAACACATTGCTAGGGAACCACGGTAACCAAAGTAAACGTTCCGAAAATGATTGTTGAGGTCCAAAAACCATTGTTGCCCGACAGTTTTTTGCCCATTTGGGGCACTTGCCCTGCTCTGACGAAATTTTAAAGTAGCCTATCATTCAAGCCGCGTCCCATTTAGTATATATGAAAAATTTGGTGACGATAGATATAAAATTGTAGATTTGTATAGAGAACATACACACACACACAGACAGACAGAAAATGAATTTTATATATATAGATATATCAGTTATATAACACTGGAAAACACAGAAGAATGAAAAAATAAAATTCTGTGGTAAGAACAATGCAGGTCGTAGTCCGAGAAAAAAAAAGGGAACGACAGAAATGCAAATATGGAAAACACAAAAATGCTAATATGGTAAACACAAGAAATATTCAAAACTTAAGCATCTGTGGTAAGCACAATGCACGTCACAGTCCAAGTACATATGTATGACGAATAGAAAATAAACATGAGTTAAATCACTATGAGAAAAACAAAACAATGCAAAAATTAAACATCTGTGGTAAGCACTATGCACGTTACAGTCTGAGAGAAAGAAAAAAAAATATGAACACATTTTTACAATTTTAGCATAGTCATTAGATTTGGGGTGTCGATGCTGATCTGGTCATCGATCTAGTCACCATGGTGAAGATGGGGAAGTCTTCATTACTCTCATCAGATTCAAAGAGATCTTCACTTTTGCTGTGCAGTAACGTGCGACAGATTTTCCTCTAGAAAGTTGATAATCTTAATGACATCAGTCCAGTTTTTAGTTTTTATTACTTGACGTTTCCAGACGTGGAGATTATTTAGATTAATCAGGGGCTGATGGTAGGATGCAGTGATAGGGTAAGACCAAATATAGTGAGGAAATGTACAGATTTTCCCGCAAGCACATAATTTATTTTTAGATATTTTAAATCTCCTTAGGTAATACGGAACAGGGCCATGCTCACTATATAGGATTATCCTTTCTCTAATCCATGGTTGGTTGAAGATTTTGGTCTTATTTATGATTTGGAAGACCTTTCTGCCCCATTGATCATCAATCCATTTAGACTGTCAAGTTTCTTTCACTATACAAAGTATCTTGTGTTTGGCATGAGACCAGGGAGGAGAAACATCAGAGTTCATATTTTCTGATGAAGTAGCTGTTTTAGCAAATGCATCTGCTAATTCATTCCCTTGATTACCCACATGGGCCCTGGTCCATGACATGAAAGTGTTGGGCTTGTCAATTAGATTTGCTCTGATTTTTTGTACAAGTGGGGTGGGAGAAAAATTATTTCTCTAAGAGAGAGAATACTAGAAAGACTGTCAGATATAATATGAATAGGTTCCTCCTCATGCAGTATATGGAGAATGGCCTGATGAATAGCAAACACTTCTGCCTGAAAAACAGAGTTGAAGTCTTGGAGTCTTTGTGACCATTTGTGTATGACGACGTTGTTGCGACAGACAAAAGCCGAAGGAACTCCATTAGAGGTTTTTGAGCCATCAGTATATATTTTGATGGCAATTGGACGGGTCTTCTTTTTCAGTGATGAGCTTGAACATCTATGGCTGAATGATGAGGCCATGACGTTATTTTTTCTTTGTATGCAGATGATAGTAGACCGAAATTGTTACATATGACATTGTGTCTTAATAGGAGTCAGCTTTTTTTATATAACTTCTATTCAAAGGTCTAAAAGTAAATTTCCAGTGAAAAGTTGTAACACATTAGTTGGCATAGTATTATATGCAATCATTACAAAAAGTAAGTATTGCCTTTGAACAGTTAGCATCTTACTTTTCATTCTGAAGGTGGGGTTTGCAAACCAAATACTTGATCCATAGGATAATTAGGGGATGATGAGGGTTCGATAATAGATATTTCTGAATAGCCTGTTAATACCCCACTTGCTGCCCCAATCCTATAGAAAGGCTGGAGTGTTTTATGAGCTTTAAGTACTTGTTGGTCAATATGGTAGATCCAGTTAAATTTTTCGTCAAAATTGATTCCCAGATATTTAAAGTTACAAGTTCTTTTGATGTGTTGGTTATTATGTTGGATTTCAGGCGTCCTTTCTTTCTATAAGGCCAGAAATATGTGATCTTGTTGGTTTGAAGTTGTCATTGTCGATCAATTTCAAGCCATTCTTCTCTTTCTTTTAGACATTGGGTTGCAGTTTCACTGATGGATTTTGATGTGTTGCTTGCTACTATAATGATATCATTAGCATATGCTTTGCAGGCATACATCGTCTGGCCAATGATGTTTGAGAAGGTCGTTAATAATAACATTCCAAAAAATGGACCACTACAGGAGCCCTGAAAGCGTCCCTGTTTCTGTGTCTTTGTTGAAGGCCCTCTATCTGTCATGATAGATATAAATATAAAAGTTAAGTAGTACAGATCATTGCGTGCGCAAAGAGTGGGGAGGTTCTAACCAGGGTTGTAAAAAACCCAGCCCGGGCAGGTTTTTCTAAAAAAACCCGGGTTTTTTTTGGGCAAAATGGGGAAAATTGAATTTTCTATTTCCACAACCTCAATATATCTAATTTAAACATGTATGTCTATCCTTTATGTGTAAATCTTACATTATGTCTAAATATACATTTTTGGTGCACGTTAAACTATGTATTTGATTAAATTGACCATACAACAAGAGAATAATTTTTCACACAAACACACCCACTTCTGCATAATTGTATCTGAACCTTGAGCTGTATGCAGAATTGCAGCAAGAACATTTTTTGTGGTAAAACAAATGAATTGTGGGGATAATGAAATTGGGTAATGAAAATTGAGAAATCAGGAGATGGTGCCTGAATTTTTTTTTTTCTCCAAATTTTTCAAACCCTGAAGAAAATGTATCCAAAAGTGTCCTGATCCGTCAAAAATAAAAACTTTAGATATGTAACCAGAACCATAAAGTTTTTGTTTTTTTAATCAAACCCAAACTTTCAGGAGCCAAAGTCACATGTTTCTCTTTTTCTTGAATTCCTCACTGTTGAAAAATATCCGCTTCATTAAATTAAATTCTGAAGTATTTTTAAAAGAGCAGTAATTATTAAAAAATGATCTGGTTAAGAGAAGGAGATAGCAGTCATTCTGAGGATTCATTACTCTGGAGGTGTTTTCCACTAGTCCAAATTAGCCATTTCTGGGAACTTAAAACTGCAGAATAACATGAATTATCATTAAATACAAATGTCAATAACATTATTGTATATTAATATCACTTTATACAAGACAACCTGTCATGTATAGCAACAGAATGCCTTCATCTGGCTGACGATTTTAACAGGCAAATTTTAAGGGAGTTGAGCTTATATTATGAGCATCTTGTAAAATGAGGCTAAGGCTTATTTTCTGGTTAGATCTTATTTTTGGAGAAAAACTATACTTTTTGTTCTGTTTGACTTGAAAGTGTTCATTACCAATGTTCAATTCAAGAATCCCACAAAGCTATTTTCTTTTTCTTATGAGATTGTAGTGTTCTGTATGCGCGTCTCTCAGTTAAAACCTTGATGTAACAATGCGGTATAGGGCTCCAGAGCACAAGAAAAGCCTCAGGAGACCAAAGATTGCAAAAACAAAAAAGGGTCATTTGAAAATAAAAAGAGGGAGAGAATGGTGTGTGAAAGCAATCGAATACGATCGTTGTCTCAAGTTTACGTTCTTATTCTAATTTTTTTTATTAATAAATTCCTGTTTATGTTAGTTTTTATGAGTGCTCACTATTTGAAGAACATAAGGTCACTACATTGGCGCAGCTGGTAGGATAGTGAGCAATAGATCGGACAATATTTAACGGAAAAACTTTCATCGCAAGAAAGCAACGTGAAAAGTGTAGAACTTTCATCGTGAGGAGGCAACACGAAGAGAACTTTCATTGAGGAGGCAATGCAAAAAGAACTTTCATTGAGGAGGCAACGCGAAGAGAACTTTCATTGAGGAGGCGATACAAAGAGCACTTGAAGACTGTTGGAAGAACAAAGGAAAAGTGTGGTGAGCGTTTTTTTTCCCCATAAGAAACTTAGCTGTTTTTCTATTCTTTGAGGAAATTATGGATTTCTTAGCCAGAGGCAAAAAGGAGGCAAGTCGATGTGGAAATGGGAGTTGAAAATGTTCTGAATATGAAGGTATTTCAACTCAAATCCATAATAACGGAGGCAGAATGCTATGACGAAGATTTCATCGAACAGTTTTTGAACACCGTAATTGAGGAGAGAAACAGATGGAAGATAGTGAGGAGAGACGAATGGAGATCAAACTCAGAAAAATGCAACTAGAAAATGAAAAGATTCACATTGGCACAGCAAGTGAATCCCTGATTAACTCAATTGCAAGGCTAAGGCTAGAGCTACAGAACATTTTGCAAAAGCTCGATCCCAAGAGCAACGAGATCAGCCTCTACCTGGTGCTGTTTGAGAGGCAAGTGAAAAGAGCTGAAATAAAAAGGGACCTTTGGGTTTCATATCTGATTGGGTTATTACCTTATGATGTGGCGCAAGTCGTAGCTAGAGAAAATGAAGAAACAACAGATGAATGTGACCAAGTCAAATCCATTTAGCTGAAGAGATATAAGCTTACTCCTGAGAGGTTTTGACAGATGTTCACAAAGCACAGTAAACGATTGGAAGCAAAGCGCTGTGATTTTGCTTATGAACTTAAACTTTTTCACTGAATGGATCCGAGGCCTGCAGATTACCACGATTAACGAACTGTCTGATTTGATTATTACGGATCAGATAAAATGGAAAGTACCGTCAGAGATTCGAGACTACTTTATTGATGAGTGGTTGCAATTTAAGTGACCCAACATCCTTGCTAATAAGCTGGATGACTACGAGAACGTTAGGGTCGACCTCGGTAAGGGGCAGAAAGATTTCTACGAAGAAAAGTCATCGTTACAGCAACAACACTTCAGCTAGGGAGGACTAGGAACATAGACAAGAACAGCATATCCACCACCAACTCGGAAGTATCATAGTGATAAGGGCTGGAACAAGACTGTAAACACAAATATCAGAAAAACCGGAGTGTTACAACTGTGGTTTGAATCATTTCGCTCAAGATTGTGACCAAAGATATAAGGCTAACACAAAAGAGAAATCGGAAGATGATGTGTTGATGGCAGAAATCCGATCTGAATTATTTAATTCCAGTGAATCGAATCTGGATTTGAACCCTTTACGTTATGCTGATATTTGCGTAGATAATAGAAAAATCAGAAGCTTAGTGGATTCTGGTTGTCAAATTCCAGTGATTCATTCTGACTTCATACAGGAGCCAATAATTAAGAAAGGGAAAATCATCTTAGCAAGTGTATTTGGAGTAAGAATTGAAGCATCACTTGTTAATATTAGTGCTTCATTGTAAGTAAAAAATAACGAAGGTTTTTGTAATCCTGTTAAAATTCTCGCTGCAGTAACAGATAAAATTTGAGAACAGCGCATTATTCCACCAAATGTATATGGATTACTTTGCGAGGCCTCCGACACCGTAGATAGGGGATTGTCCTTCCCTGCTGAAAGGGAAGAGCACGTCTCCTGTGACGGAGTGAAGTAAGGAGGGCGTGAGCACAAATATTGAAAAAGAGAACAAGATGTCTTCCTTGCCTGAGGACAAATACAGTAGGCAGACAGAGCTGATGAATGACATGACTGAGTATTTCGACACCACCAAAATCTGCGAATTCAAACGCAAGAAGGTCGGGGAAACACCATCGGAGTACAACCGATAGCAGAAGCAAATCAAAAGAGTGCAACCTACAAACTGGATCTAAGGATCATAGCAGAAGCTCATGACTATGACAAAATGGCATACTTGTGGACATCTTGAAGAGATGTCACTGGTAAACCCAACAGGAAACATTTATGGGAATTCGAGAAACTCAGCAATGAAATCGCGAAGCTCAATGACTTTGAAGATACCAGATCTATGTGGCGGGATAGATACAAGTGCAACATACTCGAAGACGTCATGTCCAAGCTGTGGAATTATGTGAAGCCACTGTACAAGCAATTCCACACTTATGTCCAGTACAAGCCCAGGAACTGTTATGATAGTGACAAGATTCCAGAACGCTGACACGTTCCGACATATTTTAGGGGACATGTGGGCCCAGCAATGGGGTAGCATTATGGACCATGTGAAGCCATTAACCGAGAAGCCATCAGTGGACATCACTCTGGCATTAAAAGCGAAAAATATGACAATGTTGAAAATGAAGATGGCCTAAGAGTTTTTCACTTCGCTGAGATTGAAGCAGATGATGAAAATCTTCTGGAAGATATCTATATTCGACAGATCCAAAGGCAAGAAGATGGTTTGCCATGCGTCTGCCCACGAATGTCTGATGGATTGAATTTCTGGATCAAAATGTTCGCAGACAGAACCAAGGATGATTTCATCACTATTCACCATGAGATGGGACACACTCAGTACTTCATGCAGTACATGCATCTGTCTCACATTTTTCGAGGGAGAACGAATCCTGGTTTCCATGAGGCCACCGGACATCCTCATCCTGCCGTTGATAAAGAGCTTTGATATAAAACCCGAGGGTGGAATCACACTGATGGCCAATGTATTACTGTCGTTTTTAAACATCGACGTGAGCATCCTGATTCATGCCAATTGGTCTGGTGAGTTGGTGTCTGAGAAGTGCTGCGAGTCTACCATAGGTTGAAGGGACACTACGACTGGCAAGATACTCAAGAAACTCCTCCAAACAGATTACTTCCGAATCTCTGAGATAGACAACGTGGAGATCATCGAGGTGATGACAACCAGGGCGTCTAAGAAGTTTGGTGCTGGACCGTTGCTGAGGTACTTCCAGCCATGCTGTTGAAATTCCTCAAAGAACAGAACAAACAAGAGATTTCAGTTTATGCTTATTGATAAGGGGGGGGGGGGTGTAGAGTTCTGTATGAGCTTCTCTCAGTTAAAACCTTGATGTAACAATATGATATAAGGCTCAGAGCACAAGAAGAAAAGTCTCAGGAGACCGGAGATTACAAAAACAAAAAGGGACATTCGAAAATAAAAAGAAGGGGAGAATGAAGGAAATGGTGTGTGAAAAAGATCAAGTAGGTTTGTCGTCTCAAGTTAATATTCTTATTCTAATTGTTTTGATAAATAAATTCCTGTTTATGTTTGTTGTGATTAGTGCTGCTCCCTATTCGAAGAACATAAAGTCACTACAGAGATAATGTTACTTTTGTGTCTTGATATTTCAGTTATGAAAGTCTGATGCACCTGTATAAAACTTATAAAAAAGTAATGCAAATAAAATGTAAATATTTTTTGAATGAAAATTTAGTTTACATACATTGGTTTACTTCTTCACAGAGGCTTCAATTTATTTATACAAGGATTTGTGCATGTGTGGAAAATTATATATTATAAATAAGCAATAATTTCTTTGGATATGTTTATCACATATTACATATCAGGCATTTATCACATATTTAAGTTCATGGTTACATTTTCTGTTTGAGATTTCTTGTAACATTTTAATATGTGAATCTCGAAACCTAAATGCTTACATAAAAAAAAGAAGTCGGAAGAATTATAAGAAGTGTGTTTGTGATTTTCCAAGACATTATTTATCACATTTTTGCTCCCAAAAAAATCTTTTAAAAATACTTCAAAAATATACATATTCTAAACACTGCACTATGCAGCAATTTTTGGAATACATAAACTAACCTTAAGGGGGGGATAGGTATCTACCCGGGGAGCAAATTTGACAACCCTGGTTCTAACCCTCCCTCAAGTTGAGATTATAGTGTTATTTTGCAGGAAAAACTTAAGTCCCCTGTGAGAAGAAAAAAAATTAAACCCCCCCCCCCCTTGAGAAAATTCTGCGTACGCCTTATGGTACAGATAAGTCAAAATCACTGCCAGGCACAGATCCAGGGAGACATGTCACAAGGGGCATTTTAGTATTAGTAAAGGTCGTTATATGACAACACATGCTGTATTTTATGGGACAGAACCATTATCTTCCTACATTATTTTTGTTTCCAGGCTCTACAACCCCCAGTCCACTCTGTACCACTAATATGAAAGCCATAAATGCAAGACTTATACAACATCAAATTACTATTCAATTTCAACAAAAAATTTTGAAATAAAAGAAAAATTATCCTGATATAATATACAGCTGAACACAGTCCAGTGTCCACTTTGGCCAGATTTTAAAAGTTTTACCAGACCAAAATTCAAACTGGGGTGGGGGGTGTTTCGTGTGTTTTTTGAATTTCCTCATGGAGTGGAAATTTTTCAAAGGTTATGGAGGAGTCTCTGGGTCACCTATCGTATTTTGTATACAATTTCTGAGAAAATAAAAGTGAATTTGCATAGTCTATTTAGAATATTTGAGATATCTTCCTCTCAGTTAAACATCCATTTTTTGTTGAAATTGAATAGTAATTCGATGTTGTACAAATCTTGCATTATGGCTTTCACATTAGTGATACAGAGTGGAAAGGGGGTTGTAGAGCCTGGAAACAAAAATAATGTAGGAAGATAATGGTTCTGTCTGATAAAATATTGTCATATAATACCTTTGTGCACTCTGTAATGGGAAGCATTTTAGCAGTTCACAGGCTAAAAAATTTAAGAAAACTTCAAACTAAGATGTTAAATTATAAATTACCAACCCATTGTTAGTCAGAAATAAAAAGTTTCGATTTTAAGTAGCAAAATATAAGCAAAAAATGAATTTTTCTATGTGTGTACTATTTTGAAAAAGTTAAACTATCAAAACAACAGAAAAAAAATGTTTTTTTTCAGCATTTATTTGATTATTTTTGTCGCACCACGGTCATTTTTCTGCACACGAGGGCTAATTAGACCGGGACCTACGATTTACTGGCGATTCCGAAAGGCAGGCTTGTTTTTTATACTCATCGAGAGGCTGGTGCGCTAACCCCTCGATGGGGGACTCCCTGCGGAAGTAATTTTTTGCTGCGGTCAAGTCGCCGTTTTTTGTTGTACCCCTGTGTCAGGAAAGTTTTCTGACAAGGACGAACCGGGTATCGAACTCGCGATACCTCTAAACATCCTTTGGTACTTTAGGCGAGCATCTTATCGACCGGGCTACCGCGCCCCTTTTTCAGCATTTATGTGGAAAAAATAAACTTATTTCATTATTTCAAAAGATAAAACAGCAGAAATAATAATAATTTTTTTACAGTAATCATTGTTTTCGTAACAGAGTAGACAAAATCCATGACTTTCCACTCATAAAACCCAAAAAATAAAATATTACAAAATAAAAGTGAAAAAAAAAATTTATGAAATATTAAACTCCAAGTCATTGACTATAATTTGAGATAAATTTTATTGTGAAAATTCAACTTTGAATTTTTTATTTCAAAAATGTGGAATGTATACTTTTTTGGGAATGATCCATCCAAACAGGATCTGACTTGAATGATAAGCTACTTTAAAAGTTTGCTAGAGATGGCCAGCAACTGCTTAATAACGATGGTTCATAGGCTTTAGCAATGGCTTTTGGAATTTTATTTTGGTTAACATGGTTCCCAAAGAATGCGTTTTAAACATGTTTATTCCTTTACAATGGTTTTTGTAATTTCTTTAATGCTTTCAGTACATGGAGAAAACTTTCCTGGTAAACATGGAGTGCCGGATATTACTTCTAGTTTATTAAAAATGAAAAATAAGCAAAGTGTATGACTCAACTTTATTTTGTATGAATTTGAAAAAAAAGTGTGAAAACAATCTCAGAATTTAATTGTTGTTTAATACTCAAACCACCCTCATCGCTTATAGAAAATGGCTGTAGCAGACTGTTCTGTTACTGATAACTTGAATTTAATACTAATGCTTTAAAACTATTAAAGTAATGTGTAGATCATATATGAATATGCTTTAGTTCTGTTTTTTTTAATGCCTTTAGCATGAGAGAAAGTTTATAGAAACTGGTCTGTCAGCAGAGCAGCCCTATATATATTGTTTAGACGTCATACATGATCCCCAAAAGTACGAAAGAAAAAAAGTACAAAGTACGAAAATGGAAGAAGAAATTTTCTCTTCCTCTACATGAAGAAGTGTATCAACAATTTATATATATTTGCCATCATTTCTTTTTTATCTTTATCTAAAAGGTAAAAAAGATAATTTTCAAATATAGAGAATTTTATATATACAGCAAGTTTTTACAGCTTTGTGAAATATTTTTAGATTATCAAATTACAATTTAAAAAAAATCTAAAAATTTGGAGATATACTCATGTCTATAAATTAAGGATAATTCAGAATCACACAGAAATCGAAATCTAAAGTAAAAACTTCACCTGTAGAATTATCACACACATCTGCAAGAATGATATGCAAATTTCAGGAAGCCACTAGATGATGCCGATAGTACGTCACAATGACAAGAGTGTAAGAGGAGGTATATAAGGAATGGTGGCAAAGAAGTAAAATTGTTCACAAGAGTTATGTAAGGCACTCAGTGCCATAAGCGAATAGTTATGATACAGAGGATGCATGTGGATGATTTTTTACGTTTTTTTAGAATTATCGGCCGCATGGAATGTGAGCGTACTCAAATGGAAGTATCCAAGGAACTTGGAATTGTCCAAAGTGTCATCTCTAGGATTTGGCAACGATTCCAAGATAACAGAAATGTCAGTAGACGTTACAGTACAGGGCGTCCCGAGTTACAACGCCGAATGAAGACCGGTATTTGACAATAACTGCCAAAAGAAGCAGACGGAGCACAGCATCTGACCTGTTTCGTCAGCTATCTGCAGCCACGGGTACCACAGTTTCAAGGCAAACCGTGTACAGACGTTTGGGAGATATTGGTCTATATGCTCGCAGGCCTGTCAGATGGGTTCCGCTCACGGCAACTCACTGTCGGCAGCGATAAGCCTGGAATAGAGAACATGCAATGTGGACATCGTCACAGTGGGCTTGTGTGATGTTTTCCGACGAGTCCAGGTTTAGCTTGCAGTCTGATTCACGTCAGACTTTCATATGGAGAATGCCAGGTACCCGTTACCACCAAGACAACATCATTGAACGACACCGTTACGGTGGTGCAGCATTGCTCGTTTGGGGTGGAATTATACTGGGTTCCAGAACGGATGTGCATGTTCAAACCGGAAGCATGAAAGCCCAAATTCATTGGGACATCATTCTGGAACAACATGTTGTTTAGGGGTGCCATGGGCGCAGAATTTGTGTTTATGGATGACAACGCCTCCTCACTGAGCAAACATTGTAAACGAATGCCTTGAATCTGAGGATATAACCCGTATGGAATAGCCAGCATTCTCATCTGACTTGAATCCGATAGAGCATGTGTGGGACATGCTTGGCCGACGAGTTGCAGTCCGTCAACCACCCCCTACATGTGTACTGGAACTTCGGAGAGCATTGCTTGCTGAGTGGAGTGATCTTCCCCAAGATCAGATCGATAATTTGATACTCAGCATGCCTAGGCGTTGTACGGACTGTATTTCATCGCATGGGAGACATACAATGTATTAACCATCATACCAACCATGTAATAGTAGGCTTTTGTAAAGGAGATATTTTTTACAATTGCTCCAGGGAGCAAAAATCGTAGTTTTTATGAATGGTATCATACATACACCATCGTTTTTGTTTTTTATCTTTTGTTTAATAAATGGGCTTTAGGAATAAGTAACGTTTGTTTTGTTTCTGAATTTGTTTGTTGTCTTGTTTTGTTTCTGTACCTTTATTTGCCGGAGCTGACATCATCCTTAATTTATGGACATGAGTGTATAATTTTTTAAATACTTACAGGAAATACTTCCATTTCTTCACTGCATAACTGCAAAAAACGTTCAGGTCGAGCACTTGAATGCTCTGGTCCCTATAACACAAGATAAACAGTATATGCAATTCATACTGAGAAACAATAGAAAATGTTTTGAAAAATTGAAGTTGGTAAGTTTGGTGAAAGAAATCATACAGAAATATCACTGATTTAATCTTTTAAGCTGTTTTTAAAAGTTTACTGATCCACATTATAACTGTCAAATTGGAAATAAAAGCATGTTAAGAACCCGAGATATTCTGGATTGACCGAAATAAAGCAGATCAAGTTTGACGAGACATCTTGGAATTGCCGTTGTAAGGGTTAACAACTTATGTTTTATACCCATACATGATGTGCACACTACACATATTTTGCCATAAAAATTAAAATAAGTGTGAAGATAACAAAACTACCTCCTAAGTATACAGGAATACTTCATGCAGTGCAGTGTACCAGTGAATTTCATTCAAAAAGTCATTAGAGAGATGTTATGACGCCATCTGACGTAACCCTTGTATTCATTAGCATTCCGCATATGTCGCTACTGTTTGTGACGTCACCGATCGAGATTGTATATAAACCTGTGTACAGTACTAGCACTTTACTACTGTTGTTTAACCGTTATCATGTTTAACAAATAAATAGTTGTGTTTACATTCAGCCTCTAAGCCTCCCTTTAACAAGAGGATCTTCGATTAAGATGTCCTGTAATTTTCTTGATTCTTGTATATTACAAGTTTGGACATTTTCTCACCGTCTCCCGCATGGACTATTCACAAGTAGATAATGACTGCACATTACATGTTGAGATCCAGTTTTTTCAGCTGACAGTAAAGTCTTTAAACACTTTAACATTTTGAGGTCTGTCAAAAAAATTGCATTGTTTATCCATATCTTCACAAATGAATCACTTTTACTACTATTGCAAGCACTAAGCTTTCCTTTTTTATAGTAGCCTTGTCCTTCAGAATGGGGGGGAGGGGGTTCTCCAACTGTGTGGCATGGAGCACTGGAGAGGTGGCAAAAGAATTTTCAAACAGTGTTTTTGTTAAACTACTCTGAGGAGTTGCAGATAAATGTTGATTAGGGAAAGGGGGTGCTGCAGGCTGAAAAAAGTTTGAAACCCACAGAAAACCAACTTTGGCCAACCAAAACTGCGGTGACGGGCGGGTTCGAACGCGGGACCTCGCGATGGCACACTTGACAGAGGGATGGGACGAAATCATGCTTTCTCTTCTTCTCACCACTCATTCATTTTAGATGAGAACGGTGCATGCCAAAATTCACACTCAACCTGGCTGACCAAATACAGCAAGTAATTATTTTTTTCTGTATTTTGTTATTTATTTTTTTATTGTTAAAGACAATTTCATCCAGGGTCGTAGCTTAATGTTATTGTGAGGAGGGGGAAAACATGAGTTTGAAAACCCCTCCTCTTCAAAATCCGATGATTTTATAACGGTATATTTGTTCTTTCCTGATATTTGCTGCCTTCATAAAATTTGGCACATAGGTAAGTTGCCCCCAACCGCTTTGCTCCCCTCTAGTTTTGGCCCAGATTTCATCACATTTTTTAAGTATTTTCTTGTTCTTTTAATAGCTTGCATTTCGTGGATTTTAATGTGAATACTTAAAACGAAATCAGTGATACTTGTGTATCAGTTGTCATGATTAAAAAATCGTGGGTATTTGTGGAATACTAATTCAGGGTTGTTGTCATGATTTAAATCAGCAATATAAATCATGATTTAAATCAACTGATTTTTTTTTAAAAATCATTGATTTAAATCAATTTTTTTCAGATATGAAAAATTATCTGTTGTAATTGAATAAAATTATTTATGCAGCTCTAAACTGACTTAAATTTTTATTAAATTACTTTAAATATCAATTAATTTAAATATATTTTCAAATATTTTTATATTATAATATATATGGATATGTATATCAAATATCAGAGATACCATAGTCGTGCCAATTTAGCTGATAAATGGTTACCCAAGATTTACAGTGATGAAGTTAGAGGATGTAAAGTTGACTTAGAAAATAAAATTACATGGCGATGGATGGATATACATAATGAATACATTCTGTGTATTATCAAACGGTGTGGTAAAGCCATCCATGTTGATACTATTGCCACATCCAGCTTATCACATACTGGAAATTATTTAGCATATGTAGTTTTTAGTTCAGTGAATTCAACAAAAGAGAAAACTTCTAATGTAACATATATAGTTTTGTTACAAAGTTTTGTTACTGCAAGTATGGTTTCTTCCAGAAAGACTCTGGATAAAAAGCCTGGCTTTTCGGGACTTACATACTGGTGCAGTGCCCACATTTTTAACTTGTTAGCCGACGATTTGGTTAAAACTGATGTAACAAAGTATATGTTAGGAGTATATTTAGATACTTTCATAATCATTTCTCAAAAGCATGGTATCATGTGTAAGGTGGAAGTGCATTGATCTTCCTGCAGAGGTATGACGGAATACTTATCGTGATTCTCTTGAATCTTATGTTAAAAATTCGTCAGTTGTTACCAAAGTTTGTGAAGACCACAGATCTCAGATAGTAACATCTCTAGTGAAATCTTAAATATTTATTCAAAAAGAAATGTCAAGGACATAATTGCAATTCTGAAACCAATAGCTAATTAATTAACGATTTTGTACTAAGGAACACACACACAACTGCTCCATAGCTGAATGTGTATTGGCATGGAAAAAGCTGCAATTGAAGATAAAAGAAGCATCAACATCAAACAATAAAAAGGTTTTGTCATCAGAGTATAAAAATAGATCTGAACAATCATCAACAGATGCACACTTTGCTGCATTTATTCTAAGCTCATCAGTGTTAACTTCTAATAGGGAATTAATGTCACAAAAGAAGAGAGAAATAAGGGTCTTTAATTAATCAAACAAAAATGTGACTGGTTTTTGGAAAAGTTGGAACCATTTTCATGCTAAAAAAAATTTTTTTTTTAACCCTAAGGTTGTTGATACAATGTCTGAATTTGAGTGGTGGAATAGTTTCTATAATGTTTTGGGTAAAGATACAATTACAGAGAGCGATATAAATATATAAATTACAGACAATTACAGAGAGCGATAATTTGTAAACACACTAACTACAGCTAAATCATTGATGCTTGTGTTGAAAGTATTTTTCAAGGTGCAGTTCATTCCAAATAGCGAAACAGATTAAGAGTAAACAAAGCATTCAGACTAGTGTTTCTAATGAAACAAATGGACAATTATTCACACAGGGTAAAATTATTTAATACTTGATGCAAGATATCTATTCAAGAAGTGGTTTACTCCGTTTTCTTAATAAAATGTTCTGAAATATTTTTTAAATAGTCATTATTTTTGCAAGTTAAAATTTCTTTAATTTTATATTCTTTAAAGAAAGCATAGATTAATGATTAGTGTGTAAGTAATATATATTTTGTTTAAAAAAAAATCAATAAAATAAAAAAAATCATGATTTAAATAAAAAAAACCCGATTTGAATCAAATAAATAGATTTTTTTTTAAAACAATCAAAAAAATCAACAACCCTGTACTAATTACATAGCAGTGGCTTATAGTAGCCCAGGTCGATAACATACTTCTGAACTGTGCCACAAGATGCTCAGAGATGTCGTGTGTTCATGTTCAATATTCTCTTTTGTCCTGGCCGGTGTTTTTTCTGATACAAGAACTATTACAAAAACAGCGATATTACGATCAAACAGTATTACTATTGAGGAAAGTCTGCATACGAAACGTTTGGTGTACAGACGTCATGGTGAGAAACCAAAAAAAAAAGCCTTTTGAAATCGGCTGTGAACTGTATAAGTAACAGTCTAATTAGTCATTTTCTTGTGCAGAAAATGAAGGGGTGGAGAAAAAAGAAATTAAATGAGCATGTTTTTCATTATTCTGAAGCTATGTGTGTAACTAGGATAACCAAATATGGGGGAAAAATGGATATTTTCATTGATGTAGAGCAGCTCATGTTAAAATAACGAATTAATGATTTAAAAACTTCAAAGTGAGTTTTTTTTAGCAAAAACTAACATTTTCACTAAAATATGGGATATGGTCACTGTGTGTAACTCCCAAATATATGTATTTTTCACGTTGGAAAACCCTGTCTTCTATCATTGGTTTCAAACTGTGAGTAGTGACCACCTAGGGGGGGGGGGTTTGGGCAGGGTTGGTAAAAAAACCAAAAATTGGGTTTTCTGGTTTAAACCAGGTTTTTTTGGTTTAAACCGGTTTTTTGTTTCAAATAATATTAACATTAAAAACAATAAAATTTCTGAAAAATCATTCAAACTTCTAATAATTAATTAAACTAAAATGTTTATTTATGTAATTAACACTATTCCCATATTTAATTAATCAATAATTATTTCTTACATTTTAACAAAAATGAACTTTTGCAATTTAATAATTTTTTGCTTAACTCAATGGATTACTTCGTGTTTGAAAAATTCTTTTAATGTTATTATTAATCATATAATAAAAAGATGTTTTCTCCAGTTACTTTCAGTATGCTTAATTAGGAAGCTATTTTGCAAAAACTATAATAAAAATTAGGTTAATATAATCCATTTAATGAAGCATAAATAATGCAGATTAATTAGCGATGATTCACTATATACAGGGTGATTATAACTAAGGTTCTGATTTCAAAACACTGTAAAAAAAGAATGATTGTCAGAATGACTTGAAAATTGACATGAATATTCCTGAAAAAATGGAATTTTATTTGGTAAAGGGGAAAAAATACTTAAAAATGTAAAATTAATGGCATCATCCAACACTTGAGAAATTTACTTGCAGAATGGAAACGATAGCCAATCATGGCGAAATGATAACTTAATTATAGCAGTACACGATTTCATAATTCATGGAAACATCACAAAAAACGAAGTAATTGAACAAATAAGTACAACTTACTCAAGAAATGTTAAATATGTTGTCCACCATGTTCTGGCTATCAGGTGAAAGCACAGAAATTCTTGTTCAACAATAGATCAGAGTATGCCATGGTCATGATGTGGATGCACTTGCAATTCACCTTTATTAAACCAAACGCGCCCGCACGTTAATATTCCTGAGGAACTTCTAACATAGGGGCTTTGCTGGTATTGTAATGTGCATCTTGATAAAAGTTGTTCTGTCTAGACACTGATGCTGTGGAAGTGCCGAAATGATGTGGTTGCATAAAATAGATTATACTGATGGCCAAGTACAGCATCATCTACTTGCACATTTTGCACTTTTTTTAGTTTGCCAAAGAAATTTCCATTGCTTCAGGAGTATACATGCAAATTTTCAAGTCATTCTGACCAGTAGTTGTATATATTGTATAGTTTTTGATTCAAAACTTCAATTATAATCACTTTGTATATAGCTGATTATTTTTCATAAATTTGTTACTACTATACAGTAGAACCTTGATTAACTGGGCTAAAAAAAAACAACTATTGAATATTAAGACTGGGAGATATACAGTAGGAGATGTGCTACTTCTTATGGGAAAGAAAATTGAAATGTCTGTGAGGTAATGTGTGACTACTGGTACACTAGTCTTTCCTTTAAGGACAGCTGGCGTCTTTATTGGATTATAGGACCACCTGCCTCTAGCATGATGGTGTCACTACTGTTGCTGCTTCTTAGTAAAGGGAAAAAGAAATCCTGAGAGATAATACACCACTACATTTAGATGTGTGATGCAATCCTTATTCATGAATTTGCTTAAGATATATAGAGCATCAGAATGTAGTCAAAGGTTCGAAAATGTGGTAAGAATGAGAAATTTTGGCTTCTGTATATAACTTTAAATAACTAAGATATTTCATATGAAAAAAAAATTATATTCAGGCCACTTTGAGACTTTTTGAAAAAAAACCACTTATACCATCTTATGCCATTTAAAGATATACCATCAGAATGTACCCCAAGATAATAAAATATGGTAAATATGAAAAATTTTGGCTAATAATAAACCAATATGATATTTTTCAAGGAAAAAAATTATATTTAGGCCATTTTTGATTTTTTGAAAAAAACCACTTGGTTAAAACCAAGGTTTAAACGCTTTGAACGACTTATGCTTTGAACCACTTCAAAGCATAAATAGGCACACAAATGAATATTTTCAGCTCGCCGCGACACTTCTAGGATCCGTGACGCACACCTTTAGAAACACTGTGGTATTCTTTGGAATTTGGCCTAAATGTTATATCGCAACACTATTAGTGGCAAATGAGTCAGATGTTTGTCTTCTCTTGAACTGTCTCATTCGGTCACATGCGTATACTGTACGATATCATTTATTATAGCTAGATGAAGGTTTAATTTAAAGGTAAAATTAAAAAAACAAAAACTTTCTTCCTTCACGGCACTTCCTGTGGCCACCTGGCCACAACGATTGGGGCTAACAGGGCTGCAGCTGTAATGGGATCAGAGAGTTCAAATTCAAATTTGCGATGAGATAGGAAAGTTCAATCCTGAGGCCTGGGTAGGGTCTGCTCCGATTTAGGGAGATGACTACACATTGGCATTGTTCTTCTCTGTTGCTACTCAACCATCAATCCCTCCAGGGTAAAAAAAAAGTAGAAAAGAAGCCTGAGAGAGAGAAGAAAAATATTGAATGCCACAGCTTCTCCAAAGCTTACATTTTAAAGGAAAAAAAAAATCTCTGGAGAATCATAAAATCTGTGCCCTTTACTCAAATTTTTTGACTTTTCGGGACTTCAGCGGCCTTTTTCTCATTCTGTGACTTTTCCCGTGATGATAGACACCCAGGAAAAAATATTGGACCAAAGCCACTTCTTGGGGACTCACTTTTGACACCTGTCCAATCAGAAATCTGTTCACCATAACCCATTGTGACCTATCTCTCAACTATGATGGTATACAATTCAACAAGTTGCCCCCGATTCCAATCTCATGTAGCATTGCTTCAAGAGTTTGTCACGTTGGACCCAATTGAATGCCTTCTGAAAATCAGGTAAACAACACCAACATTTTTGCCCTTACCCAAAGCCTTAGTCACTTGATCATAGCAGGGGTTGCTATGCAAGGCAGCAAGGAGGTTGGTTACACATGACTTCCCCTTTCAGAACCCATGCTGATTTCCCAGTCTTAATATTCAATAGTTGATTTTTTTAAGCCCAGTTGATCAAGGTTCTACTGTATAGTAGTAACAAATTTATGAAAAATAATCAGCTATATACAAAGTGATTATAACTAAAGTTTTGAATCAAAAACTATACAATAAGTACTGGTCAGAATGACTTGAAAATTTGCATGGATACTCTTGGAGCAATGGAAATTTCTTTGGCAAACTAAAAAAAGTGCAAAATGTGCAAGTAGATGATGCTGTACTTGGCCATCAGTATAATCTATTTTATGCAACCACATCATTTCGGCACTTCCACAGCATCAGTGTCTAGATAGAACAACTTCTATCAAGATGCACATTACAATACCAGCAAAGCAGCTGCTGAAGACCCATTTTGACAATGACAGGATGCAACTTCTGGCTGTGGGGGGGTAAATCAAAACGTTATGAACAGTGGTCAGATTGCAAACTTTGGTGAATTGCAATCTCTAGCACGTCCCCCTATATGTTAGCAGTTTCTTGGGAATATTAACTTGCGGCCTTCTTTGGTTTAATAAAGGTGAATTGCAAGCACATCCACGTCATGACCATGGCATACTCTAAGTTGTTGTTGAACAAGAATTTTTGTACTTTCAACTCATAGCCAGAACACAGTAGACAACATATTTAACATTTCTTAAGTAAGTTGTAGTTATTTGTGTTCAATTACTTCGTTTTTTGCGATGTTTTCATGAATTATGAAATCGTGAAATGCTATAATTAAGTTATCATTTTGCCATGACTGGCTATCGTTTACATTTTGCAAGCAAATTTCCCATGTGTTGGATGATGTCATTAAGTCATTCTGACAATCATTCTTTTTTTACAATGTTTTGAAATCAAAACTTTTGTTATAATCACCCTGTATATCGTAAATCATCGCTAATTAATCTGCATTATTTATGCTCCATTAAATACATTATATTCACCTAATTTTTATAGCAGTTTTTGCAAAATAGCTCCCTAATTAAGCATACTGAGAAAGTAACTGGAGAAAACATCTTTATATTATATATGATTATTAATATTAAAAGAATTTTCAAACAGTAATCCATTGAGTTAAGCGAAAAATAATTATATTGCAAAAGTTGGTTTTATTAAAATGTAAGAAATATTTGATTAATTAATATGGGAATAGTGTTAATTACATTAATAAACATTTTATTTTAATTCATTATTAGAGGCTTGAATGATTTTTCAGAAATTTGTTTTTAATGTTAATACTATTTAAAACAAAAAACCGGTTTTTTACCAACCCTAGTCCCCTGGGATGATACCCTCAGCAACACTACTTCTGTGTAACTGGTTCATTAGCACATTCCCTAAGGACCCTAGGATAAATATCATCCGGTCCTGGTGCTTTGCTAGCGCTTATATTTTTTTAGAAGTTTAGGACTTCACTTGAATATCGTTGAGGACTTCCTCACCCCATGACACACTCTTACTTTGGATATTATCTTCTCTATCAAAAACAGATGAAGAAAAATCACTGAAAGCATTACACATGCCTACATTGCTTTCTACTCTAGATCCTTCTATCGAGAGTGGGGCCAACTGTCTGTTTATATCCATTGTTGACATATTTGAAAAATGATTTTGAGTCAGCACAAATGTTATCTGCCAACCTTAATTCAACTTTCTTTTCACTTTCCTTGATCCTTTTCTTCAAAGCCCTTTTTTTCAGAAAGTGATGCCGGGTTACCTGTTCCACTTTTGTACTCTATAAATGCCATTTTCTTTTCCAGACAAAGATCACACTTTTTCTGTGAACCAGAGGGGGTAATGTTCTAAACATCTAAGTTAATGTTCTGTGCATATAAGTTAATGTTCTGTGCATATAAGTTAATCTTCTGTATTCTAAGAGGGATATTCTTCTGTATATCCTTATAATCATAGTCAGCATAAATACCTTTTTTGGATCAATCAGATTTTCTGTTCATGTGCGACACTATCAGGTTGGAAACATTTGTGAATACGATAATAAAGGCAAATGCTATATGGTGGACAGGGTAAAACTGAATAAAATATAAGTGGTAGAAAAACGAAAAAAATATGCTACAGAAAGTCGAGACTGAGACTTCGTCCATAGATATGTTGGAAAACATTAGCTTAAAAATTAAAAATGACATTGTGAAAGGAAAATTCAGAAAAATTTCACAACCAAAAATTCTTGCCTTTATAAAATGAAAAAAAAAAAAAATGTGTGTATATATATACACTGGTGAAATAAATTAAGAGAATTTGCATATTTTATCGAATTTCATGAAAAGAACTGAACTGAATGTAAAACCACTGCTTCTAGACAAAAATGCAAATCTTGTACATCAAATACGTAAGCGTACACGTGTGTGTAGGTGGAGCCACATTCATTCAGCCTAGGGGCCCTGCCACAGGATGTGGAGGCCATGATGGCATATGACCAAAATGAGCGACTAAGACTTCTTAGACCAAAAACCTGCTTATGATCCAGTATAGGAAGGAGCTATAAGGAAATATCTCAGAACAGAGTATGTCAGGATTGTTGAAATTTGTAATTTTAGTGTAAATATATATATTATATGTATATATATTAGTCCGAGAAGGTGAATGTAAAACCACTGCTTTTAGACAAAAATGCAAATCTTGTATGTCAAATACGTAAACGTACATGTGTGTGTAGGCGGAGCCAGTAGAGAAACAGGCTTTATAAGCGCACGTAAGTTAAGACGCATTTCGTTCGCTAGCACACCTCTGTGAATTTCTTGGTGTTATTTTGCAGCAATCGGTTAATTTCAAATTGTAACAGTAAAAATGAGTAACCACCAACGTTTAGATGATGGAATGAGGTGGCAAATTGTGGGGAGGCTAGAAGCAGGCCAATCTCAAGTCCAGATTTGTAGAGAGTTCAATTTAACGCCTAGCGTCGTGTGTAACTTATGGAAACAGTTCCAGGATACCAGATCCATCGAGAGAAAGCCTGGGCAAGGTCGTCCATGAGCCACGACGGCCAGAGAAGATCGCCATTTGTCGATTATAGCGAGGCGTAGCACTCCAGCTCTCTGACTTGTATGCAGCCACAGGAATCCGTGTATCAAGGGTGACTGTTTCCAAAAGACTTCATGAGAGAGGGTTGTTTGCAAGAAGACCTGTTGTTTGCGTCCCGCTCACTTCTACGGACAGGAGAATCTGTTTATCATGGTGCATAGAGATTGGAGTATGGATCAATGGGCGACTGTTCTCTTCACTGATGAGTCCCGATTCAGCCTAAGCATCGATTCTTGCCATACGTTCATATGGAATGAACCAGGGACCCGCTACCTACCCTCCAATGTCCGCGAAATCGACCATTATGGCAGAGGAGGTTTAATGGTCTGGGCAGGCATCATGTTGGATGGCCGCACACCTCTCTATGTCTTTGAAAGAGGCACTGTGACTGGTGTGAGGTATAGGGATTAGGTCTTGGAGCCCTATGTTCGCCTTTTCAGAAGTGCAGTTGGCCCTGAGTTCATTTTAATGGACGATAACGCGAGGCCACATAGAGCTCTTCCGCTCGACGATTTTCTAGAGAGTGAGGATATTCACCGGATGAATTGGCCAGCCAGATCTCCGGACCTTAACCCTATAGAGCATGTCTGGGACGCTCTGGAGAGGGCAATTGCAACTCGAAACCCCCCTCCGGGAACCATCCAGGGAATGAAAACAGCGTTGCTGAACGAGTGGGACCAATTGCCACAGGAAATGATAAACTGCCTTATTTCAAGTATGAAATCACGCTGAGAGACCTGCATATCTGTAAGAGTGGACCATACCCCCTATTAACCCATTTTTTTGTTTATTCTGCAACCGCTGTTTCATACCTTCCGACTCCAATGAGTGCTAAGCACGCTCATGCATGTGTACCACAATTATTGAATGATTATTTGTTTTGTATTGTATCAATGTATGTACATATCAAATTTCATTAAAATCGGTACAGTAGTTCTAGAGATAATCAATAATCAACAATCAAATGACCAAGTCTGCAAATTCTCTTAATTTCTTACACCAGTGTATATATAGTTAAACACACTCCTGGTTATAAGGACATCAAAGATTCCATGAAATATATTTTGTCATTACAACCAAGGTTGACATTTCCTGGAGATTTTTTTGGTGAAAAATATAATCATATGCAAAAAATAAGATCTGCATGAAGTTGCAATTTCATTATGATTGAGGTGACCATATTTTATCGAAAAATACAGGGAAATTGGGTAGATGAAAATTATGTATATACGAGGTATTGTGCCAAACATGAAATAATCTTGTTTTTAACATTAAGCATCAATAGAGCAGCAAACAAACATTGCCTCAATGTGATGAACTTTGATTCCAGAAATCTCTTGGAAATACAACATAAAAACGAAGCACAGGCGATGAAGTTGGTTCATTAACACTACTCTTTATGGGAATCAGGACAGACTGCTAGGATAAAAAAGGCTAATGCAATATGGTTGACAGAGAAACAAGATAAACAAGACAAATAATATAAGCGATAGAGAAACAAAAAAACTACTACTGAGACTCCCCTTCCCCAGAGAACTGTATCGATGTTTTGTTACAGTCAAGGTCGTTATAATCGAGTTTGATTGTATATACTGTATATATATTATTTTTTGTTCATTGTAAATAAACTGAACAAAGGATTTTTTTGTGACAAATTGAAAACCATTATTTTTACATACCCCCTAATTTTTGCCCTGCCTGCCATCATACAACTTCTATCTGGTCGGTCAACTCTGCAGATGGCCATTTTTTTACAGAATGCCAAACGGCCGTCTTAGAGAAAAGTTTCACTGTATTTATATCTATGAACATCATATAACTACACACACACTGTTTTGTAGTTTTTATAATCAAACAGACTGTTTTGATTATAAATACAACAGCAATATGCTGTTTTGGTGGTTAATATGAAATAGCTTTGTATGAAATATTTTTGGTGACTATTTGACTTTGTTTTAACCTGGTTTCACTTTATACACATAGTAGAAATTGAAATAGGGAATGATATGATATTATAAAAAAAAGTTTCTTTCATAGGAATAACCACTATATTCTTCCTATCCAAGAAAACTTTTAACAGTAATATAGTGAAGAATTCATTAGAATCATAAAAATATGAAGTCAAATTGCTATTATGGAACCAATACAAGGGTCCTCCTTAATTACAATTGTTCTAGAAAACAAGCTAATTCTGATTGGTTATGTATTAAGTCTTGAGACACCCTGCAGTTCTCTATTCTTATCCCATTAAAACATGTTGGATAAAATAATGAAATACTGATCTATGAAGACTCTTTAAGCGGGAATTCAAACAATGTGCAGAATCTGCATGGCAGCAACTATGTTTCAGTCTCATAACTAATTATTTTTTAAGTTTAGAGTTCACTCGATATGCCTGCACATGAATTTGTCTTTTCAATAATGACCTATGTCTTGATGAACAATTTGTTTTCTACATAAATTTGAGTGGAAAAATGGGAGTACTTTTTTTTTTCTCAATAATTAGATCAATGGATTCACAATACTAGACCCCCAACATTACACAAAACTGGAGTTACCTTGTAAAATATTAAAAAGCAAAATATACCATTCCTTCCATTCCATGAGGAAGAAGCAAGACCAAGCCACTCTGTCTCACCCACTTAGCTTGTCCACTGCTTATAAACTGGTCAATTATGCACTGGGCTGTGTTCATGAAGTCTCCAAACTGCGCCTCCCAAATGACTAGAGCATTAGGGTTAGTCATAGAGAAACCTAATTCAAAACCTACAATAAAATAAAATTACTAGTCACAAAAATTAAATTCATGTTAAAACATTATTATTATTAAGAAAACCACATGCACACACCCACATGCAAATACACTAAAATGCAAAATTTTTTTGGACTTGATTTTGTTTTGAAATATTTAGAAATTTCAATAATAACCAATAGGAATAAAAAGATTAAAAATATGTATAAATTAAACATAAAGAGAATAAAAATAACCTTGAGGGATTTCAATCACATCAATATAAAAAATAAAAACATGTCAGAGGATTTTCTAAATCTATTTTTACTTATTTGCCTGAATCAAATAACTTGAGTGCAAAACTGCTCTAAAATATAAGAATGTAATGCACACGTACATCTGAAACTTTACACTGACTCCATACAAATCAGGTCTATTGGCACAGGGGCAATTTACTACGTTTTTACTTCTGAAGAAGTGATTGCATTGGAAATGTTTTGGTGAAACCTTATTGTACATTATACACAGAAATATTGTGCACATCTTATGCATGTTCAGAAGAGCTGCCATCTATTTCCAAAATTGAAAGTAAGAAACTAGCACATAATGATTATTTGTTATATATCTGTGGGATACAGTTTCAAATTTTTAAGTATATGCTGATGCAAGATGTTACAATCGAGGGGAAGCAAACTTTTGCAGCTCCAAGTTCTTTCTAATCAAGCACAACTCTGGTCTATCACCATGGGCAATTTGCTACAAAATACCTAATGAATTGGGCCGGAAGTGCACGTGTGTCTAAAAGGTTTTTCAATTTTGAAATTTATTTTACAATTTGTGTGAATACATGTTATATGATATTATTGGCAACCAAGGAGACAAATGTCCCATACTGGTTGTTGCAATGAATAGGTTTAAAAAATACAGTACAGTGATATTAGTTTCAGATATATGATGGGAAAAAAATACAAAAAAGATAGTTACAGATAAAAATAGTATAATTAACGAAAAATAAATGTTAAAAATTGCAATATAAATAATAAAGGATATTCTCATGCAACGGCGGAGGTGCTATAAAAATTACATACGAATAATATCAACACGAGTTCTTAATATAGACTTAATATTGACCCGAAATACACAAAAGAAAAAAAAATATGAATAACATATTAACGATATACATAATAAATATGGAGCCAACACATGAATTTGTACAGGATTATGGAAGGTGATTTAAAGATATGATTTAATTAAGCATAATGTTAGAGGATGTAATCAGAAATGGGACTCAATGTTAATGAGTTCGAGCAGGTAAAATTTGAGGCGTTTTTTAAAGGAAGTAAATGTAGTAGTGTCAGTGATTTCTCTGGGTAGATTATTATAGAATTTCAGAATCAAAAAGCAAAAGTGCTTTTTAAGAATATTTTTATGAACTAATGGCAGTGAGTAGATGGCATTTAGACGTGTAGAAGTATGTGATACGTTAAGAGGTAAGGAGTATTGGTGTTTTTTTATTATTAATAAGGATTTATAAAAGTAGAGGTAACTGGGAGAATTCTTATCGATGAAATTTATCAAATAGAGGGGTAGCATAATCATTAGTGATGCATCCGATAGCTTTTTTTTGGAGAGAAATAATAGGCTTAATATTAGTTAGATAATCACCTCCCCAAACTGAGAGACCACACATTAAATATGAATGAAATATTGAATAATAGAATGTTATGAGAAAGTGGCTGAATGCATATGGGGGGGGGGGTGTCAGTCGGAGTGGTGCAAGTCCCATTTTCAACAATTCTGACTCAAGTCCAGAAATGTCCCGAAATCTAGAAGTGCTAAACTGCTGGGGAAAAATTAACCTAGTCCCAGCTTCAATAGTTTGTCTCTAGATTGTGAAACAAAAATTTTTTAGCATGGGAACTGATGACGCCAATTATAATTAGTGCTGCCATCTATTTTTTAAACTATTTGCATGTTTGTAAGTCTAATGCTCTCTGTGGTGAGATATTTTAATGGGGAGATGAGCTCGCATTCATGCCTCAAAGTAGGAAACCACTTTTCAAATCACTACAACAATGGCACCAGTAGGATTCAACCTGGGTCCTCAAGATGTGAGCCCATCCCTAAGACCACACGACTGCACAGCAGTGCAGCTCCAAGTTGTAAAAACCAACTTAAGGTAGCCACAGTTTTGATGATTTCTTTTTGCGTTAACTTAAACAGGGTTCATACAAAATTTCCTAAATAAAAATTAAGGAATTTTCAAAGACTTTTAAGGAGTCATGGCAAACCTCATAACTTACAAGTTTTACAGCAAAAAAAAGGGACGGGGCACATATGCAAATTAATGTTTAATTTACCAAACAAATTTTCTCTCTTCTCAAAAATATAAACGTAGAAGTGGTTCAGAAATTACCACTTTTCATTTGTTACCCAGCATTACAAGAATTCATAAAATAATCAATCTACATATAGAGATAATCCATACTTTTCTGTTGTCACCAAAGTGTTCTGAAACTTCAAATTTCGGTCAAAAATATAACTCCCAACAGCATCACATAAATTATAAAAAAGTGATAATCATCCCCTCTCAATTGTTCTAAATAACAAACCAAAGCTAACAAAGATTTATTTTACAAAATTATTTATATATTTGCAACTCTTTATTCACCTCTCACTTTAACTGGATCAACACAGACACACACAAATTCTTTAAAATTAAGTTTTTAACTTTTTTGGCAAGATTGCTGCTGCCTTCTTGTTTTTCAGTTATACTCAGAAAGAAATTGTTGCAAAATGGGAGCAAATTTCAGGACATTCAACACAATGTTTGGCGATTTAACACTAGTTATTTGGTGACATTAGTGATTTAACACTCGTCATTTGGTGACATTAGTGATTTAACACTCGTCATTTGGTGAAATTTAAAAATTAGCACTCATAATTTGGTGGACTAGCTCTTTTACTCATGAAATGATTTTTTTTTCCTCTCAAAACATGCAGTGGCGACTTTTTTTTTCTTTTCTTTTTTTGAAAATGAAAACAGCAGTCAGTGATTGAGAAACACTGGACTAGAGTAAACCATCTTCAGCTGCATGATCAAAGATATGATCGAGGTTTCACGATGAAAAGCCTGATGAGAAACTGATAATTTGAAAAAGGAGCTGCGGTTACCACAATCCGATTTTCGGGGACAAAATCTTGAGCTGGAACTTGCCGGGAAAATTCAATATGCATCTAAATTCAATTTCAATCCTCCAAATTTTGTAGAGGACAAAAGTACTCTTTCAAATTTTGCGGATTTTTTTTTTCATAAAATAAAATACCGCTTAGAAAATAAAAAAATTTAATAATAATATTAACTCTTAAATAACCGCTGACGAGATTTCTCGTGTTTTAATGCTGAGACGTAAAAGGTCAGCAACAAGATTTCTAGATTTTTAATTTCCTATATGTATTTGTTTTTCATTTCCAAATGAGAAAATTGCTGGTCTTAGAGTAAGCCTACGGGAAACAATATGCGGTCATTTAAGTGGTTTTTTTTTAAATACCTCCCCTTAAAATTCTGGAGAAGAGTGAAATTACTCTTAAAAATTATTTTCTTGGATAATTCTAAGTGTGACTATGGAAGATGAGAGGAAGGGGTGGTGCTGAAGTATGAAGGAATAAAACACGCCCTCTGGGAAAGAATCGTTTTGTGACACACGAAAACAATTTTTTTTTGTGCCCTTTTCCAGAAGTCTGGGAATTTAATGTGCTGAGTGTGTCATTGTACATACCATAGAGGAGAAATATAAGTATTTCTCTATTTCTTCTCTAAGGTACATACAAGGCAGGTATAAAAGTATTTTGAGGAGTTTCTAAGCGTGTGCACACACACAAAGGGCTATTTGATGCAGAAAATAGCGCTAAAAATATGAAAATACACTATAAGAGCAAGATCTTAATTTTGGCGCAGAGTTCTCACCACTGGTAGTAGCATCATTTTCTGACAGGAATGATAGAACTTAGCTAACTTCTTTTTTCAATTTCATTGTCAATTTTTTTAACAGCACAACAATCTTCTTTTCCACATATCAGAAGCGGGTGTAGCCACTGTAGTCAGACCAATCAGGTGTCATTATCTCTTAGCTGCACTGGTCTTCAGCAGAGCTGTTCCCACTCACTACGGGTGGCCTGGAAATCTCTATAAAGAAATCTTCCCCCCCCCCACCAAACCTTGTTTTCCTTTTCCTCTTTTTTTCACAGGGACCTTCTTTCAGCATCAAGTACTACTCATCATCAACCATTCATCAACCTTAGGAGAAAATATTCCAGGGTGGGGGAAAAGTCATGACTTTTTTTAGAAACAGCTGGAAGGATTTCAAGGATTTTTTAAGCACCGTACGAACCCTGTATTTTTTCCATTCAAATCATTATTTTTTGTTATATATTTATGTCATTTTTTTTTTTCATTCAAATCATTATTTTCGATAATGAAGCGAAATATATATATTTTTTATTTGTATGGAAGAGTTCTGATCTATCAACAGAAATAAAAAAAATCAATGTGATATATGTAAAGGCCTTTATGCCAGTGTTTCCACAAAGTTTGTGTTGTGGCTCCTAGGGGTGTCACTAACCTTTTTCAGGGACATCATGATGAGATGGAAGTATTGATATGTGTGCCTATTAATGCTTTGAAGTGGTTCTTTTATGAATGCATAATATATACTAAACTCTTCTGGGAGAGCCACTGATGAACCACGAGTAGGGAAAGGGAACTGAAAGTGGCATAAGTTTGAGCGCCACTGCTTTATGATATTGATCTTTATGGTAAGTGTTGGTTACTCCTGAAAATCATCGCTGCATGACACCAATTGAAGAAATTTGGGTTTTTTATTCAACAAAAATGCAAATTTTTCACCACTAACACATTTGATAAAATACCTGGTTAAATCGTTTAATAGTATTTAAGCTACATTTCAATTACTGTTAATAATTCAACAGTAATGCTTTTGCCATTGACCAAAGTGCAGAGCAGAAAGTTCTCATCTTCTCAGTCACTGCTTTTTTTCAGCGAGGAATTTTAGTTCAAAAAAAAATTATTTAACAATAGTTAAGATATGATTATTTGAAATGAGCTAATTTCATAATAATTAGAATGTTTCTTGAAGTTTTTTGACTCGATTAATTTAATGTGAACTTGATTTTTTTAGCATTTGCTCCTTTCTCAAGTTTGTTTTGTTCTCAAACAGACAGTGGGTTCTCAAATTTTTGGCACCCTTGCCCGAAATTCGTGGTTCACCTGCGTCTCCCCAGAATAATTTAGTACAGTGAGGGGAATGCTTTTTCAGGAGCAGACCAAAAAACGAGAAGATAAAGTTTTGGAGGCTGGACACATTAGGATGTTGATTCATAATTGGAATTTTATACTTAGAAAGGAAGTAGCGGAATGAGTTGTAGACTTTGAAGACTCCCACGGTTTTATTCCAAATGAAAGACAATATTTGTTCTTTACAACTCTGAAAAAACAAATAATTATATTTCAATAACTTTAACACATATTTTTTAATATGTATTCCATTATTTTGCATATGCAACGTTTTAAATCAATTTCTATTAAAATTCTCACAACCATATTTTTCATACGCAAAAAAAGGGAACACCCCCTTGGATGAATATTTTTTTAAATGTTTGAAATTGAAAATTTCAATCCTATTGTTTTGAATATTGTGGTGGGCCTTAGTTTGCCCATCACTAATTTAGTAGATACTTTATTTTTTCACTTTTTAAAGAACCACTTGAAAGCACATAAATAGGCACAAAAATCAATATTGAGAGCTTGCTGCAATGCACACTTTGAGAATACTATATGGCACCATTGTTTGTGCGTATAGGTGTGAGGGAGGGGGTCACGCTCGTGAACGGTATTCATTTTGCTTATTTGTCTGTTCACCCTGGCATACATGTTAGTTATTGAAATAAAAATTTTGTGAGTATGAAAATTTTCTTAAAAGCACACACAAAAAGCCTTGCTATATGAGAAACAACTGAATTTCTCATTTATATACAGTGAATATGAAGATTTTATGTAACATGATTTCAATGAAACAAATTTGCTGCTTCAATGCATATTACAGAAATTAACAAAAACAGAAACTATTATACGTTTCCACCTACGAGGCAAAATATCTTTAGTATAAAACAATGCTGGGACTATCGTTTACCCATTTTTGGTACAAAGTTTGGATACGTAAATAACTCACACGTATGTCTATCGTTTTGAAAAAATAAATAAAAATACAGTACTGGATTATCTTTACAATTGTCAAAAGTTACCTGGACTCAAGAATCAAGAGCTCAATCAACATCCCCCCCCCCTAAAGAACAGGGGAGGGGGTTCTTTAGGGAGTGTTGCTTAATGCAGATGAAAGTATTTTGGGGAGAAAAGAGCTTTCGTTAGGTATTTGTGTATAATTTTGAAGAAAAAAAGGGAAAAGATATTTATTTTCTTACAATTACAGTAGACTCTCGGTAACTCAACACCCCAAAAGTATAGACAAACATGTCCACTTAAGCAGATATCGAGTTAGCGGGATCGTTTTTGTATACATAATTATATACATTCTAACAATTGTGTTAAATAAAATGCTAATTCTCATTAAATTTAATTCAGGGTTGTTTCAAAATAGAATCAAAACATAAAAAAAAATTTCCTCATGAAAAATAATCAAGTACATTTGCTTGTTTTTCTTTCCAAAGAGAAAACAAAATTTTTTTTACACTATTCACTTTATACTGCATTGTTCGACTTTTTCCTGACTGTGTAGGAAGCGCACATCTAGAGTTTTTAGTGAATCATGGAGAGATGGTACAGATACTTCTTCATCTGAACTTTCTCATTCTATTTCTTTGAAACATGAGGCACTTGCTTTGGGTGATTGATTCTAGAATATTGTCATCTGCCAAAAGTCCTGAAGTTACGCAAGATCAGAGTCAATACTCACAAATTCATCGTCGAAACAATCACAGTGCTATTTATGCTTTCTTCACACTTAATCTGGGAGGAATCTTAGCAGAAACCATCATTCTCCAAAGACTCGAAACAAAAACCAACTTGAAAGAAGCAGTTTCGAATCATGGCACTCGTACCTGAGTTCCCTGCAGAATCATTCAATCATTTCAACTGCATCTAAAACAGAAATTTTCGCTTCCATTCTAACATCCACAAATTTACAAACTTTTTGTCTGTAATTTTCTGTAAAAAGTTTTCATACTTAGGATAATTCCTAATTTCCTTGATTGAGACTTTTTGCAAAATCTTTTGCTTTCCCTTGAATTATTGGTCCTGATAATGGGATTGAGTGAGAACGAGGGATTTGAACCACAAAAGAGTTGCTTCCTCTACATCGCTGAATTCTGATTTCTTATGCATTTTCTGCTTGGTTCTTAAAAAGATTCAAATGCTGAAAAAACATTTCCCTCATTTTTAGCAAATGTTGAAATGGTGTTCCATGCAACTCCATATTCTTCTGCAATTTCACTCTGAGTTTTCTTGATTCTAGTTTTTGAAAATTTCAACTTTTGGTTCAAAAGTTAAAGCATTAGGTTTGCATAGAGCCATTGCATTCACAGCCGTCGATACTCACAATGACAACCAAATGACATATTCAGCGTCCAACCAGGCTTTAGCTCTTTTTCTTTTCCTTCTTTTCCAAGAAATAGTAAAACCGAGTTCTGCCAAAAACATTCTCAGCAACAGACAATATCAAAACTCACAATAGATAAGATTTTTATCCCATTGGGTGTTGAAATTGTCAACATCCAATAGGGATGACACCACACTTTAGGGATCATCCACACTTCTTTTGACCATGAAACGAATGAAAGACCTGTCCTGGAAACGCCACTAAAGTGACATGCAGGCTAAGAGTCTTCAAACATTCATTCTTCACATGTACACCACCCCCCTCTCACCCACAGCCCATAAAAGGGACCCATCATATAGAATAAAGAAACAAAGGATTATCGAAGTACCCATGGACAACGTGAAAAAATTCTTAGAATGGTAACACACGGGCAATTGTAAAAACCAGTTGTGGTAAAGGGACAAAAACCGTAGTTGACTTAAGCGGAGTTAAGCCAAACATGTGTCGAGTCAGAGAGTTTCCCCTTCATTGAAATTAGTATTGGGCCAACCAAGGGAATAATAGATGTCGAGTTATCCACATATCAAGTTATCAAGCTTCCACTGTACACGTTAATGATGACAATACATGTTTTATTAGTAAGAATATAAGCATCTCATTTTACTGAATTCAGTTTTTTACTGTGTTAAAAGAAAAAAAAAGAACAAGTGATCATTTGATCATTTTTGTCGCATCACGGTCATTTTCTACACACGAGGGCTAATTAGACCGGAACCAATTTATTGCTGATTATGAACAGCAGGCTTGTTTTTTTACTCATCGAGAGGTTGGTGCGCTAACCCCTCGATGGGGACACCCTGCGGTAGCAATTTTTTCTGTGGTCATGTCACCGTTTCTGTTGTGCCCTATGTCAGGAAAGTTTTCTGACAAGGACAAACCGAGTATCGAACTCGCAACACCTCTAAACATCCTTTGGTACTTTAGGTGAGTATCTTATCAGCCTGGCTGAGATATATTTATTTTTGGTCGCTCAATAAATTATAAGCAAAATAGTTTTATGGATAAAAAGTAAATGGCAGAAATAATTTGTGCACCAGTGACAAATAAACCAATCGAAGAAATAATTAGCTGTTCTGCTGTTGATCAAAATAGGAGTAAAAACCAATAAACCCATAATCAATTCCACACTCACAGATACTGTCACTCACTTAGTCATTTGTACGGTCACTAACGCACTTCTAAAGTCAATTTCACACTGACTTCATCACTCATAGTCATTCATTCACTTATATGATCACTCACACAGTCAGCCACTCATGCATTCCGGGCAAGTGAAATATCAGGTGCAAAATCTTCGGGGCAAAACATATCAGGGGCGAAATGTGACGGGGACGAAATGTTCCAGGGGTGAAAAGTCAAGGACGAAATGTTCCAGGGGTGAAAAGTCAGGGACGAAATTTTCCAGGGGTGAAAAGTCGGGGACGAAATGTTCTAGGGGTGAAAAGTCGGGGACAAATGCCGGAGGCAAAATTTTTGGATCCCATCATTTTTATAGTTTTTCTCTAAAATTTCACTTTTTTTTCTCTCGTCACATGGAACTAATCCAATACAGATATATATATATATAACCATGTACCACACATTGATGTTTGAAAAAGAATGAATTTGGCTCATACTGGGCCGTCTTACATCAGCACATCAAGAATTGGCCAAGGATCTCTGGTCACTTTACGAAATAGCCGGTCTAAGCCGGAATCATTTCTGCAATTCAGACAAACTTTGGCCAATTCGCAAAGTGACCAGCCCCGTCGCAAATAAGTTGTTCAGATCGACTGATAATAAAATTCCATTTACTTTCAATACATGTTGTATAGACTTATGGATAAGTCAATGAATAGAAGAATTCAGTATGTACTTGTGGGGGGTGTTGTTTACAATGTGTTCAAATGTTTCTGTGAAATGGTTTATTTACTACAGAGGTACACACATATCTGACATTTTCTTTTTTTTCTCTCTCAATAAACGGCTAATCTACTACATACAAATATGGATGTACAAAACCTTTCGCAATTTAAAAGAATTCCAATTATCCAGATTATTCTTGGAATTTGCAATTTTCTTTCAATGCTGTACATAAAATGCCATTAATTGCACCTCAATATTCCACAATCTCATATTTTGCTAAAATTAATGTTACTGTAAATAGAAAAGGTAAATTTTTTATATTTTTTACTTCATAAGACAAATTTTTGGTCTTTTGGGGCATATTCATTTTTTATAAAGCATTTTCTATTCGTTTTTAGGTCATAAAAATCCTTTCACTTTCCGGTTGAACGTCCTTAGACCACTAGACTACAAAGGCAACGAATCTCTCAATCTTTCCTTGGAGCTTGTGTACACTGAATGGGGCCGGAATACACTCAGGCCAAGCTCACAACCACTGACGCTGCCACCAGATGTCGACTTATACAAGGATGACGTCACTGTCTGCTACCATACAAAGGTTTTTAACAACTGGCTGTTGTGAAGATGAATTTTTGGAAAGAGAAAATTCAACTGCCTCTACAGGGAAATAAAAATCCTGGCCCTAGTTATAAGCATAACTGCCAACTACTACGGAATTTCCTTAGTTTCAATGAATTTCCACTATATAAACTACCACTATATAAAACCAATATAAAAACTACGGTGAATCGTGAAAAATTGCAGAAATATGTTTTTTTAGAAACTTTTTTTGTTCAAGGATTTCTTTGAATTCCATTATCCTATTGTGTACAAAATGACATCGCACAAAGACTGGAAGTGTGGAGTCTTCCAAAGAATAAATATCAAATTAATAACAAATCAACAATTGACCTAAAAAGGTGTGGTTAACACTAAGATAACTAATCGTGCAGGGGGGTAAACTAGGCTGGGGCAACCTAGGCCCTCTCTCAACTTCCCCTGTGAGAGAAAAGCTGAGAAAGCACATTACTATTATTATATTTTTTATAACAAGCAGCAACACATCTGCCCCCCCCCCCATATTTATTACCTCATCATAATATTATAAATTATAATGCTATCGTAATTTATATAATGTTAAAGTAATATCCCAACTTACATTACCACAAGTTGTGTGATTTACTATGAAACATTACATGTTTCTGATATTCAAACATAATCATGGGATTAATGCTGAGATATAGTAGAATATATTAAGTGAAAATCAAGTAAGAGTTATTTTATTCGATTAGAACAGTGGTTCCCAACCGGGGCTACGCGAGAGGCCGTTAGTGGGGTACGCGAAAAGAAAATGGTAATGCCAGCCATTCATCTAAAAAAAAGAAAAAAAAATTAAAAACATTAAAAAGAATTCTTAATGTAGGTAGAGGTTTTTACTAATATTGTCAGTTGTAATATATTGACTTTCCCTATCAATAAAATCTTCTTTAACAGAGGGGTTGCGTCTGCTGATAGGGGGGGTTCGCCCTTCCCTCCTCCCGCCCACGCCCAGACTATGATTGGAATTCGTGAACTCCTTCCTCTTGACTTACTTTTTTTTGGCGTTTTAGATTTGATTGTTGACACATGCCGGGCTGCACATAAAAGCGAAGAATTAATTTGTGTTGTATTTAACTTTTGTTGTGGGCATTTGTATTGAGGTGGGTGTGTGTTATTTCCACAATTTTCTACGTCAACTTTTCTACCAAGAACCTACTGCTCACGTGATTTGCGCTATGGTTCAGCGGCCTAAAACTAGATCTGTGCGGAAGCGGACTGAAACACCAAAATGTAATACTGTGGACCTGTAAACGTGAAAACATATTTCAAATCTTCCAAAAGTGGTTCTGCCAAAGCTACAGAAACATCCTAATACATTAGCTTTCGTATTGCGAGACAAGGGAAAAAATCACACTATTGATGAAAAGATGCTGTCAGATGCATATTTGCAGAGGAAAGTGCTCTTATAATGAGTTTAATATCTCTGTCAAATAATACAGTGTCTCGAAGAATACAGGACGTGCCAGACGATGTTGAGAGCACAGTAATAAATCACGTCAAAGGTTGTGAATTTTTTGTCTATCCAAGTCGACGAAAGTACCGACGTTGTGCAATATTCTGTGCTACTTGTAACTGCTAAGTACTTGAAAGAGAATTCGAAGTAAATCTTTTTGTCACCCATTGAAGGGAGTCATACTGTTAGAGACTTATTTGAAGCAATTAATCACTATTTCGTTGAAAAAGAATTAAATGGTCAAAATGCATTGGGTTCACAACAGATGGGGGAAAATCCACGGAAGGTTGCTGCTACTCAGGCCGTCGTGCCTGCGTGGCAGAAGTCACTCCCAAAATGAAATGGACTCACTGCTATATTTACAGACAGAGCCTTGCATTGAAACTGTTGCCTCCAAATTTGCGAAACATTCTTGATGAAGCGGTCAAGGTTGTCAACTTCGTCAAGGTGAATCCTACCAACTACAGGATGTTTAAATTGTTGTGTGAAGACATGAACATCCTTCACAACGCTTTGCTTTTGCACACCGAAGTTAGGTGGTTGTCCCAGGGTTAAGTCCTGACATTGCTGTTCAAACTTCGGCACGAAGTAGCCCTTTTTTTGGGAAGTGTTTGAAACATTTCACGATTTCTTGTCACAAGCTGAGCTAAATTTAACAGTCGGCCACTTGAAAGGATTAAAATCCTCGTTTGAAAAATATTTTCCAGAGCCGGAAATGGGTGATCGGTGGATATCTAATCCTTTCAAAGAAGAGTATTTTGAATCGGCTTCATTGTTGATTCCAGAAAAGGAGAAATTGTTAGAGCTGAAATTGTTGGTATCATCAGATACCCCTCTGAAGATCCTCTTCAATGACGGAATGGTGAACCTAGTCAGTTTTTGGGCTTGCCGCGGTGAGAATACGTTGCACTTTCTAGAAAAGCCATAATGTTTATGTTGCCGTCTGTTAGCACGGAGCTTGTTGAAATTGTTGAATAGGCGTTTTCTTTGTATACTAAAGCAAATTGAACGTAGCTCTGGATTTGAGTTTGGAGTCATCCTCTTTTGAGCTTAATTTTTCAAAACTTTGTAATTCAATTTACAGTCCCAAACATCACATTATTTTTTTCCAAATCTTTGTGTTAATTTGTTTGCTTACTTGAAAAATAAAAAAAGCTAAATATAATGAATTTATTTAATTTAATTCAACATGTACCTTTTTTTTTGAAGTTTTTTGAAAACTGTAATGGGTGAAAAAGATTGGGGGGGGGAGTATGGAGGATTCGGGGTGGGGTGGGGGGGTACGCGGAAAGGAACCGAGCCAGCTTGGGGTACGTGGACTGAAAAAGGTTGGGAACCACTGGATCAGAACACCATATGTAATGAAACTACATCAATTTCTGAGAGGCTACAGTATATGAAGATGAAAAATTTGCAGTGATTTAGTAATTAAATCTCAAGGGTTTTATGATATCAGCCATTTTTCTGGGAAAAGTCATAATTTTCAACACACCTGGTAAAACGGGTGGAGTGGAAAGTTGAAAAAAAGAGACAATTTAAGGTAAAAAAAATTAAAGAAGAAAATTTTTCTTTTTCCTCCCCAATACAATACAAAAAACATTTTGGTTCCTAATTGATCATCATAGTACACCCCCCCCCCCCCCGGAGAAAAATTCTAGTTACAGACCTGGGGGGGGGGGGAGAGATGAAACAAGCAAGGTGCGACGGCCAAGAGGTGCACCAAACTTCATGTTGTAGGGCTGGCTGAGTTTTTGGCTGCAGTCCTGACTGCATTAACTATTTACAGAATTCTTAAATGATTCTTGAACTCTCAAGAATTATCAAAGAAATATTACAATAAGTATTATTGCAATTATTCAAAAAATGTTAATTTTAGAGAAAGAAATCTTGATATTAATGAAATTTCTAAAAATGTTAATTTAGAAATTTAAAATTTGAACTTGTTAGAACTATCACTGTATTTAACAAGTGTAATCAATTACATTATAATTCCAAAGTTCTTTGTGAATATTATAAAAAAAAAAGTACTCTTCAAGAAACGAGTTTTCTCAAATATACAGTTATAACCATATTCCCAAATAACAAACCCACACACGCACAGGGAGATTTTGCTATTCAAGCTAACTATATACATAATAGAGAACAGTGTCCTTTATTTACGTCTGCTTGCTGTATTATGTGCCAGTGAAGAGCTTCCTACAATGAGATCAGCATTACTGAATTTAGAGGGAGGAGCTCATCTCAAACAGCAAGGGTGACAACTCTCAGACAAAGCAGCTAGGGAAAGGCACTGTTCTGACCAGGACCTGTTGATGCATCCTTGCCCGTTTTTGAGAGAACTTTTTACACACGTCAACTTGTCGTTACTCATTTTCAAAAGAATTTTTTCGACACTTCAACGCCTCTTCGCCGGTTGAAGGGTTAAGTGTAACAATCCCTTTTTATTCACTTAGTTAGAGAAAAAGCTAACTTTAATTTTGCTATTCATAAATTTTTTATCTTTACAAAAATAATTTTTATATCATGAATAACATCTAATATTTGTGTATGTAAGCCAACATTTTAAGGATCTTTTATTGGAATTAACTGGTTTTACCTCAATTCCCTTCTTTTTTTTGGTTTTTAATTGGCAACAATAAGGGGAGGTCTATTTTCATCTGGAAGATAAATATGGTTATCCTAATAAGAGATTTTTTTATTGTTCAACTCCAAATCAGAAAGGGTACGGTTTATCTTCTGTAGTCTGATTAATTATAATAAATGTTATAGTTAAAGAAGAAAGGAGTCTGTGGTGGAATGCAACAGCTTCAAAACACAAAGAAATTTGATAGAATTTAAAAAATTGTAAATAATAACCAAAATCTTTATTACTACAAACAATGTTTTTCCTCCATGTGGTTCTGTGTCCGATGCATATTTTGTAAAATGCATTAATACTACCTAAATGGTAACATTATTTGTGATTCACTTAGTAGTTAGTCATTCAGCACAAAGTAGAAAAAAAAATGTATTCTTACCAAGAACAGCATATTCAGACAAGGAACTGTTGCACACTGTATATGGGGCTTGATGTGGATACAAATGGCACAATGGTCTATAGGTTGTTTTGTCAATTGTTTGATGATGAAGAACATGATGGCGATGACTAAGAGGCAAAAAACATCAGAATATATAATTATAACCAGAAAAAAAATTACATTTCAATATGCTAGGATATGCATCTCAAATAACATAATTAAAAAAGAGAGAGAGAGGGAGAGCGAGAGAGAGAAAGAAACAGGCACAATCTGCTTCATCATGCAGTTCTAAAAATTAAATTTTTTCTCATTATTTTAGGCACAAAAGAATGTAACCTACATCAAAATACTAACTGGCTATACCAAAGTCTTTTTTTTCCTAGACCAGTGTTTCTCAAAGTGTCACGGCTCCTGGGGATATTACCAACATTTTTCAGGGTGTAGCGATGAGCTATAGACATTGGTTTGTGCCTACTTATGATTTAAACTGGTTCTTTTACATGGGAAAATATCTACCTAAGGGCAAAAGTTTGAGAACCATTGTCCTAGACCAGCGTTTGCCGAAGAGGGCAATATCGCCTCTGGAGGGCAATGGAATGGTCTAGGGCGCAATAGAAGCTATGAGTATAACATAGGGTTGTATGGATTGGCTTGAGTTCAGGGGGCGATGAGATAAAAATATTTTCTGAAGAAGGGGACGATGGAACAAAAAGTTTGGGAAACTGATTCCTAGACCAGTGGTTGTGACCCCCCACTACCCCGTAGGGTCATGTCAATGAGCTAGGGGGGTTGCGAGAGATTCTCCAAAATAAAAACCTCGAGATAAGAAATTAATTTTTATTTAAAAATATGTCAAATTAAAGAATGTCTTTATTCAGCTGAACTAATTACAATGTAATATCAAATTTTACTTACACAATAATTAATATATTGGCTCCGTCATGCCAGAATCATGAATGTGCAATGTCCTTGCAAAAAAAGAATGTGGGAAATGGTTGAATATTCACTCTACCCATGTTAATCTATGAAAATTATTTTCCTAAAATATTTGAATAGGGATACACATTCGCATTTCAGACACAAGTTAGAACAAGAAAGCAAAACAAGGTATCCAAACAGCTGATAAAAAAAGAAGAAAAATGTGTACATTTGTGCTTCTGGCATGAACTGGATGATATCAAGTTAGTACTTTTATAGGGTCTTAGAGAGAATCGCACTGATTTCAAAATTGTATGTTTCTTGAAAATTAAAAACCCAGAATAGAATGATAAGTATTATGTGAATTTACAGGATGGGAACGGATGGACGGAAGGGGGGAATACGTCTACATTTTATGAACAATTTTTTTTAAAGGCCAATTTCAAGTGTAGAATCATTTGAAAAATCGGATGGTCCTTTCTTAATCACCCTGTATATGAAAATCAAAGACCAGTTTTGGATTGATCCTTGCTACATTTCCATCTTAGACACAAAGTACATAAAAAAACAAAGTAAATATTTATGATATTAAAAAAAATTGAATATCTATGGAAGTCAATATTGCACAATAAAAGTTTATACAAGCGTTCCGAAAAGAGCTTTCGGGACAGCACATTGACTTGCAAAAAATCGGAATGTCCCAGTTTTCTGGGACATATGGTCAGCATATGAAAGGGTCAAGATAACATTTTTTACAAAAAAGTGTATGCACTACTGTCATATATGCACAGGTATATATGACAGTAGACAACTAATAATATGCCTGTACACAATAGTCAGATCACGATTGTGAAAATATTTCTTGGGTACTAAGTATTTTGTAACATTTCTGCGTTTTGACTTGAACGGCAAAATTATGTACGTTTTAATGTGAGATTTCAGAGCATACATGTTGAAGTCTCTCCACAGGGAGCAATCAGGCCAACAACATCTGAATTCATGTGCATATATACAAAAAAAAAAAAAAAAACCACAGCCTGTGACTTTTCATATCTCAAGGGCAGAAGAGTACCTCAGTCACCATCAGTGTTTATCCAATTAGTGAATAGAAAGAGAAGATATTGCCATTGGTAAAAGAAACTTTTCACCACCAGTAAAAAAATTAAAAAAAAAACCTCCCAGATGAAAGAAATGCCATTTTGGACAACTTGTACGCTATCAGAAACCATGGTAACTAAGTTCTACAAAAAGAAGAAAGTGTCATCGGTTTGATCATTACTTTCATAGTGAGAACACAATTCTACAAGGGGAAAAGCTAATTTCTACACAAGATTTGAAATAAAAAATTTTCTCAGATAAATTATTGTTTATATAGTCAGTTTCAAAATAATTGTACTGAAGGAAATGTTTCCATTATTGGCAATACTGAAAACAGTTATTTTAATAAGCCACTGTTCAAAATGTTCAAATTTTTCCTATCTACAATACAATTGAGTAGTCACCACATATGGTCACTTTGGAGTGTGAGGCTACGCAGGACCCCAATGTAAAGCATCAACTCCACACTTCCAGTAATACAAAAAAAACCTGCAGTAATAACTACAAATATCTGATTGTTTAGGCTTTTATAAACTATTATTGAAAGGATTTTTAATGAAAAATTATTAGAAAAAGCAGGTCCTATCATCCACTGAAACATTGACTATGATCCATTGGAATATAGAAATCGATAGGTTTCTTGACTGCTGTATTAGCATGACAATATTATCAAACCTTACCTGAATGTGCCTCTTTCCACATCTTGACCACTTAATCTTACATGTATTCCATCTTTCAGCAGTGATCCAAATGCCATTGCTTCAGCTAGAGCCCAATCAACTATCTTGTTTTTGACCATATCCATTCTTGCCTTTAATATGCGCTTGATGCCGGGATGAATACTAAAATTACCTGGAGGTGGTGAACTAAATTCTGAACCTATATGTGTTAATACACTTTCATCCACACCAGTTGGTTCACATTTGAATCGGTCGTCCTTGCCAAAAAAACCTGTTATTTTAGATACACAAAAAAATAAGAAAAAAATAAGAATATATCACAAAACAAGTGACAAAAATTTTTTATTTTTTATTATGAAATTGAATTTTCTTCATATAAGCACACCCACATTTCACATATTGATATATTTGATTCTTAATTATTGCTAAAACTTATTTTTCACTCGAAAATTAAGAAGCATGTTTCATTAAGGAAAATCAAAACTGTTTCATTCACAATTTTACACTAGTGCTTGGAACATGGTTTGACTTAACCCATTTCATGTCACTGTTCATTGCATGCTTCCTTTAGTGTCAGACAATAACTGGAAAATCAGGGGGCATGGCAGTGCCCCTGCGAAGTCGAGCAAAACAAGCACAGCCATAACATACTTTTCTGGAAACAACTTGAGGTACTTTTGAGACCCCATATCTCTTTACTGGAGTTGTGCAGGTATTTGAGACTTGGCATATCCAGAGCTTTATACAAACTTAATTAAATTTCTGAATTTCACCTTCCCTTCCATCATTTGTAGTTAATGAGAAATTTGAACTCAAAGTTTCGTTATTTTGACACTGACTCACTCACAATCATCAAAAATCCCAGGAACTTCTAGCAGCCCTAGAAACATCAAATTTGGTATGAAGGTAGTGTTTGGGATACACAAAATAAGGGAAAATGAAAAAATCCGGAAAATTCCTCTCAGGATACTGGAAAATTCTGGGTATTAGGAATTGATGGCAAAATCAATACCAAATGATTGAGAAATTGCCAATTATTGTTTGTTCAAAATTTAAAATTGCTCAAAATCAGCTGAGGAAGGGAAACAAAGGGTTTTCACACACATAAACTACAGTGGTATTGGTTTAGTGATGTGTAAATATCTAAATTCAGTGTTATATATACTTTTGAAAAACAAAAATTTAATTTATTATAGCACTAATGGGGGGTCGTCTTGAAAGCATCCATAGCCCTGAACACCTGTTTCACCCCCAAATACCAGTGTTTACAAGTTTACATATTTAGTCTTTGAAATTGACACAATCTTTTCATAGTGAGACTCCTTATCACTTGAGGTGCCTTGGATGGGTCCATGAATTAAGATGTGGCATTGGCACTAATGTCATCAATTTATTTTTCTAAAATCACACATTTTTGATGGGGGGGGGGGAAAAGCCTAATTTTAATTTTGCTTCATGGACATTGAATGAATCCAGAAAACATACAAGATTTTTTCCCCATAAATTCTTCGAATGACAACTCTAGAAAAGGAGATCAGAAGGTAAAATACAATGAAAATCAATCTGAATTTGGTATGTACATACAGTATTTGTTATGTGCAACAAAAATATGAAATGAACATTCACACAATTTCACGAATTTTTGTTGCAGTTATTATAATTTAATTTATATGTTATACATTATCTTTGTCCATGATTTTAGTAAATACTATGAATTCAACTGATCTACAATGAAAAAACATATTTTCAAATGCACATATTTTATAAAATAGGGTTGGAATAGAAAAATTACTGTCTATTAAAATGATCCTGCTGCAAGGTCATAGCGGGGATATACGGACCCCTCCTGAAATGTAAGAAAATGGCCAAAATTTATGGGAAAACCATAGTGAATTATATTGTTTGACTACTTTGCATCCTGCTCAAAACACTAGTTGCCCCCCCCCCCTACATCTGAAATATATTTTGAGCTACGGCCCTGTTATGGATACTTTCTCTTTCTCAAATGGGGCAACACATTTTGGAATCTTGTGCAAAATAGAAGGAGCAGTTACAAAGGGAGAATTCAGGCCCCCCCTCTAGTCCAGAGCCCGGGGGACACTAGACCCGCCTGCTTTCCATCCCCACCCTAGCTGCGGCCCTGCATCTATCCTCCAAATTGGCAATACGTGGATTTGAAATTTAATGTATACATATTTGTGTTGTAGGTCTGTGTGATTGTTGTGACAACCAGAGTTTTTTTCCAAAGGAATAGCCAACTCAAAATTGGAAAACCTTCGAAAATCATATTTTTAGCTGATTACCATTGCGCAATCGCGGGTTCCAAACCCGGATTTTCACCAAAGACAAAATCTGGGGTATGGGGGCCCGAGCCTCCTTTCCCCAAGAAAATTAAAAATTAAAACCATTTTTGTAGAAAATTAAAATACTGGAAAAAATACAGTCTTATACTATGTTAATTTTAAATTCCTTTCAAATGTTAGTGACCCACAATTTCTGTGGAAGAAATCCTTCTGCCCCTCCAAAAGCAGATTCTGCGTACTCACCCATTATTTTTGCGATGTGAAATGGTAACTACCACATAGCAGCTAGATGACAAAACTGGATATTCAAGGTAGATTTTTTTTTTTGAACGATCTCTGAAAATGTTTTATGCTTTGAACAGGGATTCCAAATCCTTTAAGATTTTTCAAAAAAATTGTGCATTCGCAATCTTGTAGGAACAAGGCAAATTTTTACGCCATATTAGACACGTGTTATGGAATTTAGGGTAATATTCTACCCTATGGTCTCCGGTAAACATGCCTCATTCAGAAAATGAACACACGTGTCAGTGAGAATATTTACAATACGAAACTAGATGTAACATAACAGCGATCCATATGTGCACCTGAAGTTTTTTAAATTCTGGTTGGAAAAAAAAATTATGGGTTGATTATATTATTGAACATGATTCTAAGGGGGCTAGCTTATGAACAAGAGCCGATACTTGTGGAAGAGATTTTGTGCTTGGGGAACACCATGGACTGGAGGTGAATGAAAATGGCATTCAAGAACTATTTGTTAAAAATGTCTAAAAGTTGATGAAGTTATGGCTCTCTTTTTCATACGCCAGCAATAGAGTTCATGGACTTTATCTCATCCGAGAAAGAGAGAAGTAAGGAGGAGTTCCTCACATAAAATGAGATTATGGAGATGTGTAGAATGTGTGTTTATCTGTGCAAAACTCTGTAGAAAAGAACCATCCAAATACAGCTGTAGCAATGTGTAATTCTCTCCAATGAACATTGCAATTTGCCATTGGATAAGGTTCTCTTTGGAAGTCAAGCAAAAAAGAATAAGTTTGCAAACAGTGAGTCTGTAAATCGTCCTAAATGATAGTCCTCTCTCTCTCTCTCTCTCTCTCATCGTTTAGAGTAAGTTAATTTGCAAACATTATCCTATTGTACATTTATTTATGGCATTGTTCGTATTATGTATATTTTATTACATTATATATAATTATTAATGTATTTAATTATTGATTGAATGCCGTTTTTGTTAGTCATTTTTATGTGAATGACTAATTGTGGAATGAATTATTCGAGTTTCCATTATTTCCTATGGAGAAGTTTGATTCGGATAACGAGCATGTTTGCAGAATGAATTAAGCTCATTAACCAAAGTGCCACTGTATATGGATAAGTCTCAAGATTCTTTACCCATAAAAAGTTATGATATCTCACGTAGAGCCAAGTCTAATGCTGTTATTAACTGTGTAACTTTGATTTACAAATCCCCCCCCCCCCCAGGCTACACACCTTTAGTTGAAGATTGTTTTGAGACTTGGAAATTACGCAGCACGAGAATGTGTTAGCCGTTGGCAAAAGCTTTATTTTTCCATGTTTATTAATAATATGCTGTGAATATAATATAAATTAATAATATGGCTATCAAATAATGTAAATAAGACTGAGTGTATTTATAGTGTTGACTTGATTTTACATAACATGGTAAGGTGTAATAGGGTTGTGAATAAGTGGAATAGAATTCACGGCCCCCCTGGAAGTAAGCTAATTTGATTGGAACGTTTAAAAAGACATACAATAAACATATTGATGTAAATAGAGAAGCTATCCATACTTAGATTAGACAACCATAATTTTTTATGTGCAGTATATTTATATTTTATCATAATTATTGTTTTATTGCTCTTATTGGGTTGCTGTATTTTGATATAGTCTATATATATATATATATATATATATATTTGACATCCATATTTTTATTAACATATTTTTCAGCTACCTCATTGGGCATTTTGTTTGTTGTGGTGTTTCTAATATGTGCTGTGTAACTGCCAAGTCCCAAAATGTTCAACTAAAGGTGTGTAGCCTTGGGGTGATTTTTGAATCACAGTGTTAGTTAACAGTATTTAGACTTGGCTCTACATCAGATATCACAACTTTTAAACAGGTAAAGAATCTCGAGACTTGGTCACACTTATTACATGAAATGTTTTTGATGAGATTTGTTGCTTCTGAATCCAGAAGACAGTTCAAAGTGCTTCTTAAACACATAACACACATTCCTCAAGACAATGTTACTTTCAACACATTCACTGCTGATTGTACGCTCGTGCATGATGCAGCTTTATTGTTGAAGAGTTACTCATGCACTGGCACATGGTGTTGGGTGATGTCTCAGGTGCCAGTCACATGCTGGCACAGGAAAAAACTGTCTCAATGTTTATTCCACATTTCAATTGGCATTGTAAAACACAATCTACTTCTATGCCAGGGCAATAACTAATACGACCTCGCATGACCGGCAGTTAATGTGTTAACTCACACAGACTACTTTCTGACATGCATTAATTAGTTGAAAATTACACAGTATCAGTTATTACCATAAGGGTGGACAACCTATATAATTAACAATGTAGTGTTTGTTACAAGATTACCATATTTTAAAGTGTATAAGAAACCCCTTTTTTGCCAAAAATTTAGGTCCAAAAGTAGGCAGGGTTTTTTCTTACACATAGATAGTATTATAGACATTAACAAATTACTCAATGCCTTGCATTTTATGACAAGAGCAACTCTGATGATGGTAATGAACTAGTTGATGTCGCTGATTTTGATGTATCAGATGAGAGTGATGAGGAATTTAATGATTTATACGGTATATAAAAAAATATATTTTTTATTCACATCTTGAAAATATCTTTGAGGGAGGGAATTTTTTCCAAATTTTTTAGCCCAAAAAATTGGGGGGGGGGGAAGGGGAGTGTCCTTATACACGTTAAAATACGGTACATGTTAAGCGATCAAATCAAAAAACATAGGAGTATTAAGGCAATTTTAAAAAACAAAGGTGCTGTGAAATGTTCTTTGATATGATATTGACTGCAGCACCTTGCATATGTCCAAAAACAAACAAATAAATTACAATGCTGAAAGAGATTGAGGTTAAAAAAATTATTATACAGACATCTCACCCTTCCAAGGAGAATCAAGCCAATCTGTATTGTGTATTTTACTTTCTTTTTGTGCATTCGTATAAGCCTCTTGCAATATGCCTTCATATCTTGCTTCTTCCTCCTATACCAGGAAAATAAAAGTTTTGTTACCTACTGCACAATGCATGCAAGCATGTACATTTCAATTTGTGTTCCCACAAAAATGAAATTGACAAAAAATAAAAACGAACCTCAATTTCTTTTTCAGTCACCATATCTTCAACCAAGAGTTGGCGACTGTACTGTTCAAGAACCTGAAGCTGCTTACGAATCTTTGTATACATGAGAGGCTGTGTAAACATTGGTTCATCAATTTCATTATGACCATTTCTCCTGTAGCAAACCTATTTAAATTTTGAAATATATTTACTGAAAAATATCATAAGGTTACTGTACACAGATGGAAGTAGAAATGGAAAACATCATGCAAACAAAATATTTAAGATCTTTTTTTGAAGTTTTTGTAAATTATTACAATTTTTGATTGATATCCTTCAAAATGTAAGAATTTCTTATGAATCTAATTTTCAATTATTTAAATGGAAAATTATTTGAATACAGAAAAAAGAGAACTACCAAATCAATCACAACATCTTTTCCGAATCTAGCTCTAAACTCTGCAGCTACATTGGAAACATGAACAACAGCTTCAGGGTTATCAGCATTGACATGGAATATTGGTGCATTAACAACTCTAGCAACATCTGTGCAATACGGTGATGATCGTGCAACTCGTGGATCAGTGGTGAAACCAATCTAAAATGTATTTGGAAAACAGTCTTTGACACAACTTTTATACGACATGTTTCTTACTTTCAATCTTTATTTCAAATAACTAATTAGATTTTTTTAATACCATTTGTAATAAATGAGAAATATTATGATAACCTATTAAAAATATGCAAATGAATTCAATACAAGAATAATTAAAGAAAAAAATAGCACAACTATACAATGATACTAAGCCACACATGCACAGTGTAAACATTTCTTGGAGGAATTTCTAACAAATTGGTGCATGCTGGAAAATGTAAAAATATAATCATGTTCCTAACATATTTACAGTGGTTTCTATGAGTCAAACAAAATATAAAACTCATAATAAAACGACCAAATGATGATTTACAGAACAAGAAATTTGAGAATGTAGTGGTAAAAAGCAAGCAGCATTGAGGAACAATATGCCAATCAATAAAATCTTCTATGAAAGAGGGGTTGCATCAGCTGAAAGGATTGACCTTCCCTCCTCCCGCCTGCACCCAACCTAAGTGATTCAGATTCGCGCACTCCTTTTTACCAGCTCATTTTTTTTGGCGTTTTAGTTTTGATTGTTGACGCATGCCGGTCTGTGCATAAAAACAAAGAATTCATATTGTTTTTAACTTTTGTATTGAGGCTGTGAGTGTTATTCTCACAATTTTCTCTCTACATCAACTTTTCTACCAAGTACCTACTACTCACATGATTTAAGCTATGGATCAGTGGTTAAAAACTGAATCGGTGCAGAAGCTGATTGAAACAGCAAAATAAAGTACCGTGCACCACCAGAGTTCTGTAGACGTGAAAACATATTTTGAATCTGACAAAAGTGATGATGTCAAAGCTACAGAGGCCCCCTACTACATTAGCTATCATATTGTGACATGAGGAAAACATCACACCATTGGTGAAAATTTAATTTCATCATGCATCAAAGATGCTGTCAGATGCTTGCAGAGAGGAATGCTCATGTAATGAGTTTAATACCTGTCAAATAATACTGTGTCTCGAAGAATACAAGACATGTCAGATGATGTCAAGAGCAGTCATAAGTCACGTGAAAGGTTGCAATTTTTTTCCTATCCAAGTCTACGAAAGTACTGTTTTTGTGTAAGTTTTTTGCGCAACATTCGGTGCTACTTGTAATTGCTAAATATTTGAAAGAGAATTCAAAGAAAATCTATTTATTTGTCCCCCATTGAAGAGGTCATATGACTATTAAAGACCTACTTGAAGCAATCAATCATTATTTCGTTAAAAAAGGCATTCACTGGGCAAAATGTGAGGCTCATCACAGATGGAGGAAAATCCTTGGAAGGTTGTTACTCAGGCCTTCATGCATGCAGAAGAAGTGGCAGAAGTTTCCCCAAAAATGGAATGGAGTTACTGCTGTATTCACAGACAGAGGCTTTGCATCTCGAAACCTTTGCCTCCAAATTAGCAAAATGTTCTTCATGAAGCAGTCAAAGTTGTCAAGTTTATTAAGGTGAAGCCTACCAACTTCAGGTTGTTTAAACTGTAGTGTGAATACATGAACAGCCTTCACAACACTTTGCTATTGCATACCAAAGTTAGATGGTTGTCCCGGGGTTAAGTCCTGACATGGCTGTTCGAACTTCAGCACAAGGTAGCCCTTTCTTTGGAAGTGTTCGAAACACTTCATGATTTCCTGTCACAGGCCAAGCTAAATTTAACAGTTGGTGATAAGATAATTGAGCACTTGGAAGGATTAAAATCCTCGTTTGAAAAATATTTTTCAGAGCTGGAAATGGGCGATCGATGGATATCTAATCTTTTGAAAGAAGACTATTTTAAACCAGATTTTTTCCATTCAGAAAAGGAGAAATCGCTGGAGCTTGCATCAGATACCAATATGAAGAACCTCTTCAATGGTGGAATGGTGAATCTAGTCAGTTTTTGGGCTCGTTGCAGTGACAAATAGAGTGATCTTTCTAGAAAAGCCATAATGTTTTTGTTGCTCTTGTTTGTTAGCACAGAGCTTGTTGAACAGGTGTTCTCTTCATACACTTATATAAAAAATATAGAAGGAAATTCAACGCAGCACCAGATTTGAGCTTGTATTTATATTCTTTGGAGCCTAATTTTTCAAAATTGTAATTCAATACAGCCCCTAATATCACGTTAATTTTTTCCCCCAATCGTTGTGTTAATTTGTTTGCTTACTTCAAAAATAAAAACTATATAATGAAAAAATTTAATTCAATTCAACATTTACCTTTTTATGGAAGTTTTCAGAATCTGTAATGCGTGAAACAGATTGGGGGAATACCTGGTGTATTCAGGGTTGGGGTACGTGGAAAGGAACCTAGTAAACTGGGGGTGCATGGACTGAAAAAGGTTGGGGAACCAAAACTGCTCTAGAGTACTCTTATTTTTTAACCTTTTATTTCCAATTCGTGTGACCCCTTAAGTTGTTTTGACTTTTCATTGTTTCATTTCTATAATGCGTGTTACTTTGAATGATTTTGTTAGTTGCATCTTTCAGTTCTTCTCTGATATTTACATTTTTAATGGTGGTCATTACCATTTAAATATGGGATTAATTTAATTGCATTGATTAAAAAAACTGTGTTTAAATTATTTTTTATCTGAAAATTTGAGACTGACAAAAGATAGAATAGAAATGAATTACCTTTTGGGTTAGATAATACAATTGGAAGCCGACGTAGATGAACCCAAAATTACAAAAGAACCACGGCTATACACATTTCGGAACTATATGAAGTTCCTTCATCAGTAGCAGAAACAAAGAAGAAAAAGAAAAACTCCTTATAGCGGGAGTTACTTGCTGTTGTTGACAAAAGAGTCTAATTCAAAATGAACTGGCAACAAAAGAGTAGAGGAGGAGGATGGAAAAAGAAAAATGGTGGAGCCAATCGCAAACGAGAACGTGATAGTGATGGAGAAGAATAATTATTATAGAAACTGTTGCCACAGATTTTTTAGAAGGGTGGTGTGCGTTAGGTCGTTGACCAACTGATCAAGATAACTCCTAATATCCTAAGAGCAATCGATCAATTGTCCAATCCCCGATCAACTGTTAGTGATCAATCGATCAATAGCAGTTGATCGTGGCTACCACAGCTCTCTCATTGATAATCTACACAGCAAACTTATTAAAAACACTTCCGCAACCAAAGCTAAACCTGAACACAAAAACTTGATCATTTTGCCTTTCTTTCCAAAAACCAGCCAACGCATCGCTAAAATCCTATGAAAATACAATTTTTCTGTGGTTTTCATCCTCATCAATAAATTTCGCTTCGCCAAACTAAAAGATCCCATTGACCCACTCAACAACTGGGGCATCTACAGCATTTCATGCCAATGCGGATTATCATATATAGGTCAAACTAAATGTGCCCTAAAATACCGTTTAAACGAACATAGAAGATATGTAACCAGCCAAGACTTTAACCACTCATCCATAGCCCAACACTGCTGGTCAATTTAACCATAAATTTGACTTCTCTTCTGCCAAAATCATACAAAAATGACCCTCATCGTCTGACTTGGACTTCTTCGAATCATTCCACATCAATAAAAACACAAACCAGCTGGTCAACGACCTAACTAACACACCACCCTTCTCAAAAATCTAGCGAAGTTTCTACACAATAATTATTCTTCTCCATCAGCATAACTATCACGTTCTCATTTACGATTGGCTCCACCATTTTTTTTCTATCCTCCTCCTCTACTCTCTTGTTGCCGGTTCATTTTGAATTCAACTCTTTCGTCCATAACAGCAAGTAACTCCTGCTATATAAGGAGTTTTTCTTTTTCTTCCTTGTTTCTGCTACTGATGAAGGAACTTCATATAGTTCCAAAACGCGTATAGCCGTGGGTTCTTTTGCAATTTTGGGTTCATCCACATCAGCTTTCAATTGTATTAAAAGATAGAATGCTTCAAAATAATCAATTTTAATCTTTGGATGCCGTAAAAATGTTAATGATACAATTTTAAAGAAAATTTATGAAATATTCACATACATACAAATGAACTGATCAATTTAGTAAGTATATTTACCTGGTTATTAACAACTATGTGAATAGTACCATGGGTAGAATAGTCAGGTAGATCACTCAAATGAAATGTTTCATATACAATTCCTTGTCCAGCAAAAGCAGCATCACCATGAAGAAGTATACTCATAACCTAGAGCATGTGTCAGAGCAATGCAATATATAACATATAAGGAAAAATTCACGCCTTTATCAATGTGTCCTAGAATTTCTTCAAAATTTGCGCATTAATCATTTTGTGATCAAAGTAAATATACCTAATAATATTCAATACTATTCCATGCATACAACTCTGTGAATAAAACATATTAGCTGCAAAAGAAAAGTTTCTAACAAATGTTCTTTTATTGCCAAGCCTTTACACAGGTATAATTTAAATTTTTAAATTTAAAACAATTTTTATCTTTAATCATATAATAAGTCTAGTGCGTGACTCTGGATTAGACAATATTTGATGGCTGAATGTGGCAAGCACTATACTCTTAAAGTTTTTGTTTTGAGTTATAAGTTTATTTTCATAGCCCTGAATAAATTCTGACCCAATGGTTTTACAGAAGATAGTCGAGATGATCAGCAGTCAAATTTGTAAAGACAACTAACAAAACATATATACATGTTTGAACTTCAACCTCTCTCCAATGCATGAAAAAGTTACAATGAATAATATTTAATATGAGATCACCTTTTTGCCTTGATTGTCCCCTCTATAAAACTGTTCAGCTCTAGTTTTCCCTTGAACAACTGGATCAACAGCTGCATTTAATGTTGCATATTAGGAGAAGAAAAATTTTTTTTAATATAAAATACGAACAGGAGAATGAAACGTGTATAAATACAAAAACCACTATTATTTAAAGAGAGAAAAGAAAAAATAAATCCACAGAAAAAAAATTAGTAGTCGAGAAGAACATTTTGATGATTTTGAATTCTAATTTTATTGACCATTTAAACCACTGAAATAGAATTTAAAAAGCACACATTTCATATAATTGGAATTTCATGTTCAATGGTATAAAAACAAAGAGGTTATGATGCATCAAATGCAAGCAAATGAAATGGGATGAAACAGAAACATTACTGTGATCAGAAAATGACTAAATTATTGATAGAACTAGTAATATTTTGAAGTGAACACTGCTTAAATTTTACCTTCTAAGTGAGATGGATTAGCCACAACAGCAAGTTTTATGTTTTTGTTTGTAACTCTATTCAGTCTTTCATGACACATACCTAGATGATATTTTACATCCCCTGAACCCTATAGCATAAGAAAAAAAACATCATCCTTAAAATTTAAAAATCTGTACATTTAATGAACACAACTGATGAAAAATGTGTTTTTTTTCTACCATTTTAAAAATATTTTATATTTATATTTCAAAAGTCTACAGGTTAAAAAAAAATTCTAGCATTAACAACATAAGCAAAGAAATTTATAAAAAATACATACAAAATCAAATGAAGTAAGGGCATGAATGAATGAACGCCAGGGTCTCTGCCACCGGACTTATCCCGTTGCCGAGATCTCTTCCAGCCCAGCTTCGTGGCAGAGTCTGGAACAAAGTGAGTGTGTACACCTAACAGTCTGAGTGTGTAGCTAGTGTTGCGTATGATATTTCAGTGCTGCCATCTATACTTCAAATTGTTAGTGAAGTGTAATGATTGAATATTTGTAACGTTGTAGGCCTGTTGCTCTCTGTGGCGAGACTTTTTAACGGGGACATCGGCTCGCATTTGCACCTTGAAGTTGGGAACCACAGAAAACCAACTTCAGCCGACCACCACTGTGGGGTTCGAACCCGGATCCTCACATCGGGAGTCCGTCACTATAACCACTCGACCACCACAGCGGCTATGAAGTAAAGGCAGTGAAAATGTGTGAATATATATTATGAACTTATGGTAATATTTTTATTTTTATAGTAATTTTTTTTTTTTCAAGCCAAATGGAAAATTTGAAAATAAGGTATCAATTGAGCAAATCCCTGAACATCCCAAAAATAGAGCTGTAAAAAAAAACACACCAAAATCATGCAACATATCAACTCATGCCACTGCTTATCAACTCATGCCAGATAATGAAAGATCAGGTTGTGACAGTCGGTGAGCTGTATATAGAGTGGCGAACATGGAAAATTCCTTTATTCTACATTAATACAGAACAATTCTACATTAACATGCGAAACACAACCTTTCACCATGAAGGTTAAACTCAAACTCCTTGAGAATGTCTTCGTTTTTCAATACAAACTTAATTGTCACACGTGTCTTGTGAATAAAAGTACTACTGAACCACCTCGTCAACAGCTTGCCTGTTACAAGGTCAATTGAGGAAATAAAAAATATTTTGCAGAGATTTATAATTTCTCAGAAAAAAATAGAATACATATATTGATAGATTCTGCAGAATGAGAAAAATTAAATCACTTCCTTTCTTTTTGTCTGTTTTAACAGATCCTGCAAGACTTAACATGCACAATGCATAGAACTTTGAAATTCTAATTATAAAATTTCACAATTTCATTTAGGGTTTTCCGTTATTCACTTTTTGCTAATCATCACTTGCAATATATAACAATATTGTAATAAAATACATTAGAAAAATAAGTGTAAAAGCTAAAGTGTTTTTATTTTATATTTATATGTTTTCAATTTTCTAAATATTTATATTTAAGCTGGATAAATAAAATTTATAATGACAAATTCAATAGTTAAAAAAATTTGAACTTAATATTTCTGCATCACAAGCAAAGATGGAATGACTAAACTGATTTCTTTGCAAAAATCTGCAAAGTTGTTTGATAACAAATGTAAGGAATACTCAGTCTCACGGCTGTTATTTCTGTTTGAGTGAGATTTGGGTTTGAGGCTTCGGCGAGATTTTCATTCAGTGATACAAGTGAAATTTTAGTGTGGTGAAGTATCATACATGCATTTTATACCTATTTGTGAAATATTTCATATTTGGCCAGTATAATTAGCATAATTTTATTTTTATGAATAAAAGTTTCACATGCACACAACTTCATTTTAAAACATTTACATCAGCCTTCATGCCAAAAATAAGAGTTATTCTAGAACTAGCTCTAAAAATACAATCATGCTATGTGCAGGTAGTTTTTTTTTTGTTCTTTTTTTGCATTTCATATGCTGATTTTCAAGCAAGCATAAGGAAAATTAAATAGTTCTAAATTTCTCTCACAGAAATTATAACTTTACCTGCGAAACTCAGGTTGTTTCTGCTTCTTCCTGAAAAAAACCGCTGATTAAAATTTATATATACCTTCAACCCAAGAGGTTTTTAATTTACAATAATCATATATACACTAGAACCCAGCTAATCCAAACTGTATTAATCAGAACAACTAAGACAAGGTGCATGAGAAATAGCACCTATCCTACATGTCGAGAGCTATCTGCAGCATCATGGGCCACTGGAGCCCCTTTCTAGATTGCCACAATTGATGGTAATTGTAATTAAATGTTATCATGTGGGGTCCCTTATGAACCAAGGATGCGACAGCCAACAGGACATAGCCAGTTGTGATGTATTAAAACTGCCTGGCCCATGCATGCATGTTTTCACACGCCTATTCAGTACGTGTTGCACATTTTATATGAAGAAAGATGTGGGCGAAAGGTTGTACCACCTTTTAATCATTGCTGAACATAGTGGCATCTAAATATGATTAAGTGTAGTGTCCAGAGTCAAACCATGTCCCATAATAAGACTTTTATCATTAAATTATTTTTTTCTTACTACATTCCTCTGCATTAACCAGCATGCTAAAAAATCAGGGAGAACCAGCTTTTTGAGTGCTGGAATCTGGTCCATTCCCGGCATGACAAAAAAATTAAATTTCAATAAGGATCACATGATATATTCAGAAGACCAATATCATTAATATATCTATATAATATCAAAGATGCCACTGGACTCAATTTACCTGGGTCCCGGGACCCAGGTTATTTGAAAAATCTGGGTCCTTTTTGAGTGAAAGTGTGTGGGTCCCTCTCAAAAAAAAATTATACCCCTCCCCCATAATTCACTAGTATCTCTATGGATTTTCCTCCAGCATGCCCCAGGTCTTTGATCACCTGCTTATATTTCTTCATTGAGACTCTTAACAGTTGAAGGCACACATTTATATATTTACTAATAATCAATGTATTCTGATTGATTTTATATTTCGTTAAAAAAATCTTAGCACTTTCAATATCCTCTGATCAAATTCAAAACAAATTAGATTCTCTCTCTCCTCTCTGACACATATCTTCTCATTCCCTATTCATACTTTGGTTTTCTTGGTAGAATGATTTTATTTTTCTTCCCTGTATGCTGGTCCACCATTCTGATCTGTGGCCATTTAACTGCCACCTATTTTAACAGCTGAATATGGGAGCTATGTCAGATTTGTGTTGGAGAAACTTAACAGTGTACTTATGTGTGAGTGCCCAGCATTTGGTGTGTTTTGTGTTCAGTAGGTGGTGTCATCTATCTAGCGCCACAACTAGATACTTTCTCAAATGGGCAAGTACACATTTTGGCACACTCATGTAATGTAGAAGAAGCAGTTATAAAGGGTGAATTTGGTGTCCCCTCTAGTCCAGAGTCCAAGACACTAGGGCCGCCTGTCCCTCCCAGTTGCAGCCCTAAATCTATCCTCCAAACTGGTAATGCGTGCATTTGATGTTTAATGTATGCATATTTGTGTTGTAAGTCTGTGTGATTGCCATGGCAACCAGAAGTTTTTTCAAAGGAATAGCAAACTCAAAATTTGAAATCCACATTTTTAGCCGATTACCATTGCACAATCGCAAGTTCCAAACACAGACTTTCACCAAAAGCAAAATTCGGGGGGGGGGGGGGTTACAAGGGCCTTTCTCCCTTCCCAACGGAGATAAAAAATTAAAAACATTTTTGTAGAGGATTAAAATAATTTCTTTTATACTATATCTGTAAAGAATCAAATCCTTCTGCCCCTCGAAAAACTAATTCTGCTTACACACCCGTGATTTTAGCGATGCGAAACGGTGACTACTGCATAGCAGCAGATGACAAAACTGTGGATATTCAAGGTCGAGTTTTTACAGATTCGGTTTTTTTTCCACGATATCGGGAAAGTTTTACAATTTGAACTGGTGTTCCAATCTTTTACGATTAAAAAAAACAGTGCATTCGCAATATTGTAGGAACAAGATGAATTTACGCCGTAGAGATGATGTCTTTGAATGCCGGCCGATGGCATAGCGTGTCAATGGCATCTCTGTAATATAATATATCTATATTAAATACAGAATAAATATGTGAATCTGAATAAAATAGTTTTCACTATATTTTTCACAGCAAATGTGTATTTGATAATGGTAATGAAAGTTAAGCATTTTTTTTAACACTAACTTAGTTATCACCAGTCTAATATGAAATACAGATGCTGCTTTTTTTCATATTCAGAGATGGAGGAAACACACTGTCACTTCAGTAATACAATATCCTTTAGCTTATTACAATCCTTCATGACAAAATTTAAGCTGTTCTAGAGCACGATTTAAAAATAGTAACATTATATACAGGTTTTTTTTGAATTTCATATGCTGAATACTAAAAGATTTTTTACAAAAACTGAAAAATGCCCCTTTCCCCAGGGAGTGTCTCAATTAGGTCTTGTCAAAGAAATAGGGTTACTCAGTCATTGAATGTTTAAGAAATTAATCTGATAATTCCAATTTTTTGCTTTTCTAGCGTGAATTCTAAACATAGGCCAATCCGAATTAGATCAGATTACTGAGTTCTACTGTATATATCTATAAGTTAAACAAATAAAACTAGACTATAAAATAATATTTTCCTTTTGGTCTGTTTTGCTCAAAATCTCTCTCTTACCTTATTATTTTACTTTTTTTTTTGAAAGAGGGTGTTGTTTAGAAACATACATTAATAACACATTTCCTAATTTTATTAATTTTCGATTCAAGCACTCAATTTTTTTCTTTTAATTATCAGAATTGAAACATTATGACTAGGGTGACGATACGTCCCGTATTTCCCGGGACAGTCCCGGTTTTTTCTGTTTTTTTAGCCGTCCTGACTTTTTGGCAAAAGTGTCCCGGGTTTTCCCGTATTTTACACGAAGCCTACTTGAATTTTTATTCTTTATTGAAGTCAAAGATTGACATTATTTTTCAACTCATAAATTATTTTAGGATACATCTATATATGAGAATACTAATCTCCCACAGGTGGTGGTAACGGGTACCTGGCATTCTCCATACGAAAGTCCGACGTGAATCAGACAGCAAGCTAAACCTGGACTCGTCGGAAAACATCACACAAGCCCACTGTGACGATGTCCACATTGCATGTTTTCTACTCCAGGCTTATCGCTGCCGACAGTGAGTTGCCGTGAGCGGAAGCCATCTGACAGGCCTGCGAGCATATAGACCAATATCTCCCAAACGTCTGTACACGGTTTGCCTTGAAACTGTGGTACCCGTGGCTGCAGATAGCTGACAAAACAGGTCGGATGCTGTGCTCCGTCTGCTTCTTTTGGCAGTTATTGTCAAATACCGGTCTTCATTCGGCGTTGTAACTCGGGGGCGACCTGTACTGTAACGTCTACTGACATTTCCGTTATCTTGGAATCGTTGCCAAAGCCTAGAGATGACACTTTGGGCAATTCCAAGTTCCTCGGATACTTCCATCTGAGTATGCCCACATTCCAGGCGGCCGATAATTCTACCACGTAAAAAATCATCCACATGCGCCCTCTGTGTCATAACTATTCGCTTATGGCACTGAGCGCCTTACAGAACTCTTGTGAACAATTTTACTTCTTTGCCACCATTCCTTATATACCCCCCTCTTACACTCTCGTCATTGTGACATACTATCGGCATCATCTGGTGGCTTCCTGAAATTTGCATATCATTCTTCTGCCAGATGTGTGTGATAATTCTACAGGTGAAATTTTTACTTTAGATTTCGATTTCCGTGTGATTCTGAATTATCCTTAATTTATCGACATGAGTGTAATTTCAATACTTATTTCATGACCATTTCAAGATTTACAATATTAGATGTGAATCAGAATAAAATGATTTTTTAAAAAAATTTTATGATTTTTTACCTCATCATCAGGTTCTAATCCACTAAACTGAGCAAAAATCTGTTCCAATGGCTTCCTGCATACATTTGACAATACATTCAACCTCCCTCTGCAAAAAATAAGTAATTTTCATCATTAATATATGTCCCTGGTAGCATGTACTAGCCATATTTTATTAAGCCTCTAGCAAAATATAATTGGTTACTGGTGCTTGTATACCTCTTGATTACTGAAGACCGGTTTTGAGATCATTTAATCATAATGATACAACATTTCTGCAATCCTCTCTTCACACAATCAAATAAAATAAAAAAAATTTAGGAATCCTATTTGAGTTTTTAAAAAGTACAAACTGTTACTGAACCCTGAACAGCTTCTAGATACACTGATTTTTTTAAATTCAAATTAATCTAATAACATACTTTAAGACCAATTCCTCTAAATTTCAACATTAATTTTTAGATTCAAGAGGTAGATGTATTCTTTCATAATACCTGTGAGGCATGCCTATGACAATACTTTCAATTCCTTGATCACTAGAACGATCAATAATAGTCTTCATCGATGGAATTAAAACTTCACATCCCTCTAATCCAAAACGTTTTTCTGAAACCCACTTTTTGGCTAAAAATTCTTCAAATCTAGGAGAAAAATGAAATAATTTAAAAAATAAAACATTGTGTTTACCCCAAACAACGTGAAGATTAAAATAAGAAAAAATAAATCAGTTTTATATTTCACTCAAACCTTCATATAACCAACTCCCTATTGGTTATATGAACACTCTTTTGAACACTTATTTACTACGAGGGAGATTTGTTTCATAGGTCCTTATTTATGGGGCACCCTGTATAGCTTCCTAGACAAGGCTGTCTTAGAGCACGGTCTTGCCTCATTCGTCTATCTGTGCATGAGTGGTCTGTGATGACCTTACGTAGTAATTAACACTGACAGTGGCAGACTTGTAGGGAACTCTGTGCATTGCTTGGATCCCCACCCAAAATGTGAGAAAATTACAAAAAAAGGGAAAAAGATGGCCAAATCTATTGTTTTATCACTTTGGTCCCCCTCCCCCGAACAAAATTTCTGGCTACGGGCCTGTCTACACCCTATCCACAGATGAAATGGAAATGATAGCGAAACTCATGATTATATATTTGGGTTGTGTACAGTTAATAAAAGAAAAAGGATTTCATGTGGATCTATATATCATGTGGTTTTATAAATGGAAAGCAGTGCTACACTTTTGAAAAACATCACTAGAAAATGTAGGAACACTTGCATTCAGACATTCAGGTAAGCTTACTTGGTTGATCTGAGAAGACGAGCGAGTAACAGTCTTTTTTGCTCCTTAGTGAATTGCATGATTCCAGGAGTTTCAAATCTTTGGCGAATCCAAGCACACTGCTCTTGGCTATTAATAAACATATACTCTATTCCAATATGCCGACAATAAACATCCTATATTAGAGGCATAAACAAAATTTCAAATACTGAAGGGGTATAAAAAAGAGGGGAAAAAAAAAGATTTTGATTTTTTACATATTTAGCTTCTTGGAAACACTAAAAATGTGAGCAGATATTGTGTGTTGCCTTTCAATGCAGAAAATTTTTATAAGCATTATTCAAAATTCAAGTAATTAATACATAAAAATATATTTACTTTTGCTAATTTTTGGGAGTCAAAACGTGCCGGCATATTCTATTTATATATCAATTTTGAAACACTGAAATGCGATAAATATGTTGATATTTGAATGCTATGTTATAGCTTTTATAGTCAATTTCTTATCAACTGTATTTTTCAAAATCAAAATTAACATATGTACCACATCAGTGTAATTGCTACTACTACTACTTAACTGTACATGCTCCTCATACATATTCCTCAACAGAATTTCTAGTGAATTGGTACATGCCAGAATAGCTCCTAACATATTTTATATTGTCAAAATTTTGCTTGTTTTGTGTTCTTGCTGGTGTTACCATCTGGCTTCTATATTTTGACGTAAAGAGGGTAAATGCTTGAAGTTTCATGTTATGTCAGTATTGTGTTGTAGGTCTGCCTGCTTTTTGCAGAGACACATTTTTGTATGGGAGTCTGACTCGTATTCACACCTCAAAGTTGGAAAACTGCAGAAAACAAACTTCAGCTAACCACCACTGTGTGCCAATGGAGGTTCGGGCGTGAATCCCTACAATGAGAGTTTAGCACTCTCCATACCCACACAACACATCAACGGTATAATTGCTGCAAGCCTCCAGAATTATGTTTTAAAAATGCAAGTGTCATGTTGAGAATGTATGGTAAGAAATATATTAATATTATGAGAGTGTTTCGCTGAACTTTAGAGGGAACATTGCACTGAAGTCAAATGTGCTACATGCCAAAAGAACACATTTTTTATTTACTGGTATTCACATGCACACACACACTATGACAGATGTTTGGTGTGTACTACCACTTATAAAGATTGGCCTGCCCTCTTTAAATCACCCTGTACAAATACACTAAAATGTTTTTAATAAATAAAAAATCGAGAAATATGATATAGAAAATACAAAGTTTAGAATGGTAAGTTTACTTCTAAGCGTAGAAGGATATCTTGCAAACGTAACACAGTTTCACCACCTCCTATAAATGTACTGGCAGGCAATCTGAAATATCTATGCATATCTTTTTCCTCTGTAAGACAATTTAAACAAAATTTCTTTATTTTTTAAACAAATCTTTATGAAGTGGAATTCACTCAGTCAACTATTCACTGGTCATTGAGTCACACACTGAATCTATTGGAAAAACACACCAAAACATGGCTACAAAACATTATAAACACTTAACATTGTACTCATTAAGAAAATTTAATAACATACCAATGAAACAATTTAAAATATACTAAATAATAAATCGAAAATTAAAAAAAGTACTTTGTAATTGAAACATTTTGAAACTGGTTCTAAATTATAACAAATGACAATACAAGATATTTTTGTGATTAGAGTTGGAAACTGTTTTCATTGCAATTTAAAAAAATAATTTCAATTTTTTTTTGACGTGGCTGGACAACTTTAATAATTTTGTTAAATATTTATTACTTGCACAATAAATTTTGCGAAATCCGTTCAGCATATAGAAAAAGAAAACCTGGTTCTGTCATTATTATTATCAGCTGCTGAATACTGGTAAAATCAAACACAGTCTATAGAACTGAAACACATTGAAATATGCTGCAAACAACTTATGAAATACAGAAATAAGCTCATTCAAAGTTTATATAACATTATGTGATTGCTACTTTTAGCTTAAGTTTTTTATCCCATACAATGATACCCTCCTATAATGATAATATTCTCTGGTCCTGATGCACTTTTCATAGTGTTAGTATATTTCAACGATAACTCCTTTATAACAATATGTTTGTCTAGTCCCTTAAGTACATTATGTAGGTGTTTGATTACACAGAAGAAAATATAGTACTATATAATCCACAGATTATACATTAGAAAACATCAGAATTCAATAATGGAGATTATATGGCACATACAATTGACATCCATTATAACGATCTTCTCCCCCATCATTTCATTGAAAATGGACGTTATATTAGGTATTTGTTATAGCAAATTTTAATTTGGGACTTATTCTAATGTTCAATGTAATGAAATGGCAGGGTTGGTAAAAAACCACATTAACATTAAAAACAATAAAATTTCTGATAAATCATTCAAACTTCTTATAATTAATTAAGATAAAATGTTTATTAATTTAATTAACACTATTTCCATATTAATTAATCTACAAATATTTCTTACAGTTTAACAAAAATTCACTTTTGCAATTCAGTTTTTTTTTCTAAACTGAATGAATTACTTGTCTTTGAAAATTCTTAATGTTATTATTAACCATATAATACAGGGTGTACATAAATGAATATTGCAAATTTACAGGGCTATTGAAAGAAAACTAAACAAAGTACAAACTTTTTGTTCATTGGAAATCAAAAATAACAGTTGAAAATTTAAGGAAATTGGGATAGATGGCGGCACGAGGCCATCAGACTGAACGCTGTGAGTTTAACGTATGTGATTCATTTCTTGTCACAGTTAGAAGAAGAATCAGGTGATTTCATTCTATGGCAGGATGGTGCACCACCCCACTAGCACTTGGTGGGTTTTTGTTAATGGGTTTTTAAATGACAAATTACTACACTGGTGGATTGGTCGCTGAGCACCCCAGGACCTTGCTCTTCATCAATGGCCTTCTCGCAGCCCTGACATCACTCCGTGCGATTTTTTTTCTGGGGGCTACATCAAACATCAGGTGTTTGTTCCAAAAAAGCCTCCTGTGAGATAATGCACCACTACATTTAGATGTGTAATTCAATCCTTATTCATGAATTTGCTAAAGATAGAGCATCTGAATGTAGAGAAAAGTTAGAAAATGTGGTAAGAATGAGAAATTTTGGTTTCTGTATATCACTTTAAATAGCTAAGATACTTTATATGAAAAAAATATACATTCAGGCCACTTTTATGAGACTTTTTGGGAAAAAAAATCACTTATACTACCTTATACCATTTAAAGATATGCCATCAGAATGTCCCCAAGATTATAGAATGTGGTAAGAATGAAAAATTTTGGCTTATCAATGAACCAATATGATATTTTTCAAGGGAAAAAAATTATATTTAGGCCACTTTGATTTGATTTTTGAAAAAAGAAAAAAAAAACGAAACTGGTTTTTTTAAATAAAAAACCATTTGGTTTAAACCACCACTCTGTGGTTTAAACCAAACAACCCTGTTGAATGGTCAGTATAATATGGGGTTATTATAATGAGCGTTGACTGTAATCTGAAGCTTTTTTTTCTGAGATTCAAATAGAAATATTTATAAATTTTTTTAAAGATTTACAGATGATGTTTAGACGCAAGAAGCAAAATGAATATTCTTTTCTTAGCACCTGAGGATTACAGTAGAAACTCGATAACTTGACACTCCAAAAGTATCTATGAGCATGCAACTTAAGCGTATGCCAAGTTAGTGAGATTTGATTTCTCCCTTCCAATATTTAAATATCATTTATGCAATGTACATGAAGAAATGCATAGTTAAACAATTGAAATGAAAACATCTATAAATTAGCAAAACAAAATTATTTGTAAAAATTTCAGATATCATCGAAGCTTACTACTTTCGTAGTCCACAGTCGAGTTTCCAGGTTCCAAAAATGAAAAAGTGACCCTATCCCCAAGGTATGAAAAATTTTTAATCAACAAATGCCAAAAAATAATGAAGTGCAGAATTGTTGAAATATACCAGAGAAATGTACTGGAAATTCATTATCTAGCTAATCCACTGGAAATTTCTAAAAATTAGTTGTGATAGCACATCCTGAACATTAGTTGACTTAAGTGGGGTTTAGCTATCTTGTGATCTATTTCTTGCTAAAGCGATTTCTCTCCATTGAATTTGGTATTACACCAACCATGAGAATAATAGTTGTCGAATTATTCACATGAGTTATCAAGGTATTATATATGCAGGAAATTACGATAATTGCAGCACAAAAGAGGAATAGAATAATTATTTTTATGTGTAGTTAAATAATTAGCTCAAATGTGATATGAGCAAAACATGAGGGTGTGGGCAATTAATTAAAATAAATATTTATTAAAAAATTATACGATATTAATAAATCTAATATTATAAAATATTTATTTAAAAGATTTAACTTGGAGAATTCATCGCTCACCCAATTTATAGCTACGTAGAACTACTTGTGGAGAGCTTGGTGTTCCTTCTACAAAGGGAGAATAAATATTTGCAGAGGTAATACTAAGTGGATCTAACTTGGCAATGAGATGACCACGAACCTGTGAAACAAAAAATAGGTCAAATAAATCAACAAAATGAAATTAGAATATTTTTTTGCTTTATTCTTTCTAAAACTGCAAATTATAAGCACTTTTTTGCTTATTGGCTTTTTTCCTCACCCAAATTTCATTATAGTAAACACCTGATTAATCACCAGAGACAGTTTTGTGCATATTTGTAAGTATCAATACTATTAATAAAATAAATTATTACACTAACAGAAGCTTCTAGACATCTGGGTGAACTGCACCTAATCTGTAAAGTGAAAGACCAAGTGGAACATAAAACACCACAGCAACCCTGCCCTATCTTTAACTATTTTCGAGTTATGGTGGATAAAGGATTATGAAAGGGAAATGTGTCAAGTCTGAAAAACCCAAATTTGTAGAGTTTCTGAAATACATACACACAAACTAAGCACATATTTGGAAAGAGAAGGAAAAATCCTACCAGGCGACACTATTTTCATCAGAATATGTGGATTTATTTGCGAGCTACATGCGCTGAATAATTGCAGAAGTGCAAAATATTGAATTGTTATCAAAATCTGTAATTATTGATTCCACAAACACACTTCTAGCTACAATTGGTCAAATTTACCAAAAGTTTGCCTGTTCCACCAGCTTTCGAAAGAGAGCAGTTCCAGTTCATGAGAAATTCAGTTCTTTTGTTTGCAACACGGCACTGAAATTAACGTTTGCCAAAGTAGATATTTTATTAGATTTTGATGACAATTCGATTTTGCACTTTGCCAATCTCTCTGTGCTTGTAGCTTGGCCATTCAATCAAAAAATTTTTGATGAAAATTGTCATCTTATAAGATTTTTTTTTCTTTCCAAATATGTACTTAGTTTGCATATAGGTCTTTTAGAAACTTCACAAATTTGTTTTTTTTCCAAACTTGACACATTTTCTTCAATTATCCATTATAACTTGAAAACGGTTATAGATAGGACACGGTTGATATGGTATTTGATGTTTCATATGGGCTCGTCTATCACCCTCTTTTTGTTTGACAGAACAAGGTCACGTTCACCCTGTATATCACTATTATTTATAAGGCTATGGAGCTTTTTTTGGATTGTAAGACTAACATGAATAAAAATTCCATTTCTCCTAAAATACCATGAAGATGCTTAGCATAGAAACAAGCAAAACTTTGCATGAAAATCCCATTTTACATCAGCCTTACAACTAGGAAAACTTGAAGATCCTTACGTTAGCATAAGATATGTAAGTAATATGATAAATAAAATGATAATATGTATAGTATACATAGTATAGTATAGTATATGTATAGTATGTTACAAGTATATAAATATGATAATATGTAAGTAAATATGATAATATGTAAGTAAATATGATAATATGTAAGTAAATATGATAATATGTAAGTAAATATGATAATATGTAAGTAAATATGATAATATGTAAGTAAATATGATAATATGTAAGTAAATATGATAATATGTAAGTAAATATGATAATATGTAAGTAAATATGATAATATGTAAGTAAATATGATAATATGTAAGTAAATATGATAATATGTAAGTAAATATGATAAGAAGTAATAGCCCATGTGTTAAGAACATTTCTAGAAACATTGGATTTTATCAATTATTCTTTTCTTCTTAATCAGGGGTGTAAGAAATCAATCTTGAGAGCGGTGAGTTGGAAAATATTCCATGGCCTACAGTGGATCCCTTTAAAGAAGTCCAGACATTTTTCCATTTTTATTTTCAGTCTCAATTTTCTTTCCGGTGTTAAAAAATTTTGCCATTTAACATGTTTAAAACATGCATGGTCCAAATGATGATATAAATGGGATCAACTGTATATTTAATATTTGAGCAAAAATCAACAAATACAAATGTAATTAGAGATATAGGTGTTCCAAAGTATGAGCTCCAGAATGAAAAGAAAAACAAAAACAGCTCTTGTGGTTACATCCACACAGCAACAAAATTCAAATGGTAACACTCGCTTTTATGCATTGCCAAGTGATCGGCACAGAGAAAAACCATGAATGGCATTGAAACAGTACTTGTAGCGCCATAAATACCAGTGCAGGACACAGACAAAGAAAGATCTTACCAAGAGGTTGGTGCGCTAATCGTTTCCCCCTCCCTCCCCCAGAGATGTGGGGACTTCTGATGGCAGAAATGTTATCTACACTGTGGCTGTTTTTCACTTTCCTTTCATCTGAGACTAGTGCAGATGTTTATCATGCTACAGGTACAGTTCTACCGCAATTTATGGTTTTTTACAGCACTAATCACCTTGCAATTCATAAAATAGAGTGTCGTCATTTGAATTTTTTGAAATTTTGTTACCACAACCATAATTGCGTGCAGGGTTTAAGCTATGGTCAAATTTTTCTTAGAATGCAAGAGAATTAGTAGCCACTTTTGAAAAAATGCATACAGGAGGTACGAGACGAGTAGACATCCAACCATCAATAATTAGCATTGTAGCACTTTGCTAAAGCTTTTCCCTATATTTTCGCAAAAGTAATTTTTTATCCAGCACCCTGATTGTGCGAGCTAGGTTTTTGTTTCGCTTCACATTCTTGAGAGCATACTCTGAAACACCTGTAGGTATCTTGAATTTCATTTAAATTTGTTTTCTACTTGTTAGGGGGAGGGTATATCTGCAAAGCTATTTTATTACTATCTCGTATATATATACTTCTATGTGGACCCCAGCACTTCAGCAATAAATAAGTTTAAGTAAGCTCAGAGATGAAAAAGTGATGGTCTGTGGCAATAAGAACATGGCATATCACCTACTAGAACATTTTACAAACACAAGGGAGCAATAGTTGTTACTAAATGAAGAAATAACAAAACTGTATTTATGAAGAAATAGAAATATTTGCCTGATATTAACACAATAAACCAGGAAACTTCCTAAAGACGAACGACAGGAAAACGACATATTCCTTACATGTTTTCAACACACTATGGATGTCATCTTCAAAATAAAGATATAACCACTTAGCGTTTAACTTGCATGGATGTCATTTTCTTTTTTTTTTGAAGTGGAACAGAGAATTATGATTTAATAACCAATTCAAGTGGAATCCCTGATCAGTGTGATAGATCATTCCTCTGGAGACAATACCCATAGTGTGTGAAAAATACATAAAGAGCATATTGTTTTCCAGCTACTTGCCTTCATCATTGCTTTTCTACACTGTATAAAAATTGTTTATACCTGATATGACCTGATGATTGCTTGTACAGAGAGGTGATCTTCAATACTATGTGGATCACTGGGCGATGTTGCAATAGATTTCTGTGGGTGTGTAGCTGAAGATACATTTTCCCTCCCCATATAGCTGGTACTGTTTGAAGAAGGTACTGTTATTTGGGAAACGGCTTGCTTTTGAACAGGATGAGTAGCTGATGCAGCCGTAGCACTTCGGAAGAATGCATCCCATGACTAGAAAATGAAAATTAGAAAAAAGAAATAGGATAATATAAAATATATTTAAATACAAATACAAACAACATACTTGAAATTTTTTTGTACTTTTTGCATTAGAAATATATTTTCCGCTCAAAGATTACCCATTAAAAATATACGGCTTGCTTTGCTATTGCATGACGGGATCTGACATCACTGTCTTTTTTCTGGTACAGTAGCGCTTGTTGTTGCTGCTGTCAGCAAAACTGATTTCTGAACAAATACGGTTCTCTGAGCTTTTTAGCTAATTTCAACAAGAAATTAACCTTCCCGTTCCAGTTTTTTTTAAATTCTAAAAATCGATTAGCCATTTACTCATACGAAGCCAAATGTTGTACGAAATGCTTTCGAGCCATCTGATCAACACCATCTGTATTTCATTGTAAACATAGCTCAATGGTTTCAGTAATTTTTTCTTACTTCGAGAATATATATTTGAATTTTTCAATGCATTGAACTCAGTGTAGAGGAATATCTTCTATTTTATTACCCAGGAAACACAGAATGGAATGTCTTTATGTATCAAACGTATGATGTGCTTACTGCGTAGGCTGGCATTCGTCCCCCCCCCCCCCCCCGAAAGGTGATGTGACAAAATAAAAAGCAAATTGTATCATATGCGGACATCATAATACAGATGCACTAATTATTTGTTTTATATATTTTCAAAAAGTACAGCCAGCCCGCACGCATCAACTATGAACAGAACTTTATCAAAAATCTGCCGTCCATTGAATAAATGTCCAGTGTCATGCGTCTCTAATGATGCGGCAGATTCAAGGTGTCACTACGAGTCTTCTGTCGTACACCAAATTTTCCAAACCAAAACGCCCTGGATTTTATCAGTGAATGTCCCGACTTGTCAGTCGCATGATTGATCTGGCCACCCTAGGTGCGACTATGCTCATTTCTATATGGTTCCGTTATCTATATTTACTCGTTGTAGGAGGAATGAACCAAATGTTCGGTCCCTTCATTATACCGAGGCTTGAATGCATTAAATAATAAACAATTATCCTTTCGATCCGCAATGTGTTTCGAATCTTAATGGATAGAAACTGGATTTCGTTTGAAGACTTGCCTGATGGACGCTCTTGGGGTTTTCCAACCACGCATTGTACATCTCTTCGACGTACACCGAAGACGTGCCATTCAAAAAGGGTTCCTTCGACGCGCTGGCGATATAAGCTCTCCTACACACGCAACTGTGATGCTGCAGTATCTTCTTTGGTCTCAAGCATCGGTCCAACTTCAAACGCGCCACGTTTAGCATCTTTATTTCTTCGCTTCCGAATTCAACGTCAACAAATATCAGCGGGACCGATTTCGACGATGTGGTCGATACGTCCTTGACCAGCTGGACTGGCAGGAGTCTTCGGGTTATTTACATACGCACTCGATATCTCCTATCGACGTTGGCTTAACTTGACCATAAATCCTCTAGAAAAATATAGGAAATTAGGGTCCTGTTACCTTGGAATCCTCATTAGGATCCTTGAGGTGATCGCCAATTGTTTGCAGAAAATTACAGTTCAATGTCCTTGAAAATTACGGGCCACTCTACGTTGTCATTCAAAAGTGGAAAAAAACAGCTCTGAATGCGGAAAACCCGTTTTACCCATCGAGAAGAAATATAAGTATATATAAATGTAATATTTATTTCTCCTCTAAGGTTTTACCCGCATGAGGCTTTTCGAATAGACGTCATAATCATCATCGCTCCTCAGGGACATACACTGGACACTGAGCTATAAGTAAAGCTCAGCTTACTTAGGGTGACCATACGTCCCGTATTTCCAGGGACAGTCCCGGTTTTTTCTGTTTTTTTGGTCGCCCCGACTTTTTGGCAAAAGTGTCCCGGTTTTTCCCGTATTTTACACGAAGCCTACATGAATATTTACTCTTTATTGAAGTCAAAGATTGACATTATTTTTCAACTCATAAATTATTTTATGATAATTACAACTACAAATAAGAATATTAATCTCCCACATTCGTCTTGGTGAACGTTTTTCTTCGTGGAATTCATTTTAATCCACTTCAATTTGCAGTAATGGTTCATTTCCCACCATTTTGATTTTTCTGTAATTTCAACAATATTTGGCAACTTTGTTCGGTTTTGGCGTTATTTTTGGCGATAGTTGGCAGTGTCCCGTATTTTCCCATATTTGGAATCTTAATATCCCGTATTTCTCTCGAGGAAATATGGCCAGCCTAAGCTTACTTATAGCTCAGTGACACTGGATTAGGGTGACCATACGTCCCGTATTTCCCGGGACAGTCCCGGTATTTTCTGTTTTTTTTGGCCGTCCTGACTTTTTGGCAAAAGTGTCCCGGTTTTTCCCGTATTTTACACGAAGCCTACTTGAATTTTTATTCTTTATTGAAGTCAAAGATTGACATTATTTTTTAACTCATAAATTATTTTACGATAATTACAACTATATATGAAAATATTAAACTCCCACATTTGTCTTGAACGTTTGTTTTTCGTAGAATACATTTTAATACACTGCAATTTGCAGCGATGCATCATTTCCCGCCATTGTGATTTTTCCGTAATTTCAACAATATTTGGCAACTTCGTTTGGTTTTGGCGTTGTTTTTGGCGATAATTAGCGATGTCCCGTATTTCCCCGTATTTGGAATCCCAATGTCCCGTATTTATCTCAAGGAAATATGGTCAGCCTACACTGGATAAGTTAATCCCTATAGAGATCAATGTTAAAATTGCCGATTTTAGCGTAGATATGCGGAAATTTGGTGTTGTTTTCCGCCACATCAATAATTTTAAAAATCGAATTGAATCTTTGGTTTTCGAAATATTGAGCTCGTTTTTAGAGATACGAGAGCCAGACCCACTTTTGAGGTGGATATCCAAGCAATAACATTGATTTTCAACTTTTTATGTTCTCAAGCTCGAAAATAAAATTAATATCTCCGTATTGTCTTATATTATCCAACACAGCATCTCTCAATCCATATAGTTTAGGATGTTTTTAAATTAATTATGGGCCCATATAAATTACACCAAAGACCACAGCTTTAAGGAAAAATAGGCAGATCGATAACTTGAAGTTAAAAAAAAAAATCGAAATTTCTAGCTCCCATTAAAAAGAAGAAAAAAAACGACTCATTTCTATATTTCTTTAATTTAGATTTGTTTCTTTCATGAATCGCACAAATTAGGGGAGCACATGGCTTTAACAAAATTACGCAAAGATGTATACCGATAAGTAACATAAAATGAATCATCCATAATTTAAAGCCTAGCAGGAAACGGAAGAAGAAAACTTCATATGCAAATCAAAGTTCATGACGTCAAAAACCAGAAAAAGGAGATAAGGGCAGAAATCGGGATGTTGCAGAAACATCTGTTTTACTGCCGTAACTGTGAAATTCGATTGCGCAGTATTTTTTTTTTTTGAGACAAGGTGACTTGAGGATGTCTCAACAATATGATTTACCGGAATCCATGGCATGGTGTGTTATAGGCAGACTGGAATCCGGGCAAACACAACGTAGTGTCGCAGACGCTGTTGGAGTCGCCAGAAGTGTTGTTGCAAGGCTGTGGAATCGATTCCAAGAAACAAGAAATGTTAGACGTCGACCAGGGCAAGGTCGGCCATGCGCCACTACAGCAACTGATGACCGGTATATACGGTTAACAGTCCGTCGAAACAGAACAGAGAATGCTACGCAGCTGCAAAGACGGTTGCTCTTGGCAACAGGACGAAGGGTGTCCAGCCAAACAGTACGTAATCGGCTTTATGAGGGAGGGCTCTATGCACGTAGGCCAATGGTCTGCATTCCGTTGACCCCACTCCACCGTGCGGCCCGAAGAAGATGGGCTGCTGAACATCGAGATTGGGAGCAACATGATTGGAGCCAAGTGCTGTTTACAGACGAGTCCCGATTCAGTCTGGAGTGTGGCACCCGACGTGTTCTGGTATGGAGGGACAGGGGCACTCGAAATAACCCCGCATTCGTTCGTGAAAGGTCACAATACAGACGAGCTGGTTGGATGGTATGGGGTGGAATCAGCATAGGCGGACGTACGGACCTGCATATCATTCGGGATGGCACTTTGACGGCCCGAAGGTATTCAGACGAGATACTGCGACCTCATGTCATCCCTTACGCTGGAGCCATTGGAGATTCCTTTGTTTTCCAGGATGATAATGCCCGACCGCATAGAGCTCGTCTGGTGGAGAACATGCTTGAAGCTGAAACAATACAGCGTATGGAATGGCCAGCGTGCTCTCCTGACCTGAATCCAATGGACGACGCATTGCTGCGAGACCAAGGCCGCCTGTTACTGTCCGAGACTTGCAGATTGCACTTCTTGAGGAGTGGAACAGTATTCTCCAAAGTCTGATCGATAACCTCATCGCATCCATGGCAAACAGGTGTGCAGCAGTCTTAGCTGTTCGAGGAGACCACACGCCCTATTAAAACTCATGCATCATGTCTAAACAGTACTTTTTTTTATCGTTTACATGTAACCAAATTGTTGCCCTAAATCATCTTTTCATGTTTTTTCCATATTTTCAAAGAATTAAAGCTTAATTCAAATTTTTTTACGTCTTTTTTCAGTATTGCGCATTGATACGCGTGTACTATCCATTGTATGCCAATACGTGGCTGTCTCGCACGGTTTTCTTCACTTTTTTGCTTGCTCCCCTAATTGTTTTGAGCAGTGTATATATATATATATATATACACATACTAACAGGATTAAAGAAGCGACAAACCGTTGTAAAGGCATATACACGTCTGAAACGCATTGCTAGGGAACCACGGTAACGAAAGTAAACGTTCGGAAAGTAATTGTTGAGGCCCAAAAAACATTGTTGCCCGACAGTTTTTTGCCCATTTGGGGCATTTGTCCTGCTTGACGAAATTTTAAAGTAGCCTATCATTCAAGTCGAGTCCCATTTGGTATATATGCAAAATTTGGCGACGATCGATCTAAAATTGTAGATTTGTATAGAGAACATACATACACACACACACACACACACACACACACAGATAGAAAATCAATTTTATATATATAGATAGATATGCAAAACTAAAGAATGGCTTTATTCAGCTGAGCTAATTACCATATATCATACAATGTAATTTTATCAAATTCTACTTGTTCAATAACAGCTCCGGCATGCCAGAATCATGAATGTGCAATGTCTTTGTACAAAAAAGAACTTGGGAAATGGCGTTTGAATGTTTATTCTCTACCCATGTCACTCTATGGAAGTTATTTTCCTAAAATGTTTTGTAACGTGTTTCAATAGGGATACACAGTCGCGTTTCAGGCACAATTTAAATAGCAAAATAAACTATTCAAACAGCTAATAAAAAAAAGAAGTAAAATTTGCACATTCATGCTTCTTTCATACGCCGGACGATATAAAATTACTACTTTTACAGGGTGACTTAGAGAGAATCACCCGATTTGAAAACTGTATAGTTCTTAAAAATTAAAAACACAAAATAGAACGATAAGTAATATGCGAATATACGGGTGGAAATGTGTCTACGTTTTATGAGCAATTTTTGTTAATGGCGATTTCAAGTGTAGAATCATTCAAATCGGATGATTCTTTCTTCTTGTATACGAAAATGAAGAACTAAACACTTCCATCTTGCATAAAAGACACCAAGTACATCAAAAAAACAAAGTAAATATTTATATGATATTAAAAAAATTGAATATCTTTGAAAGTCAATATCACCTAATTAAAATCGAAACAAGTGTATAGGGGGTCGCCGATTAAATTTTTTTGGTGAATGGGAGTTGCGCTTCAAAACGTTTACGCACCATTGGTCTATCTGTAATAGATTTTTCAAAAAGCTTTAATAAATGGGGCAAAAGAGCTATTGGTCTATAGTTCCTAGCTTCCTCTCTAGATTTTCCAGGTTTCAGTAAAGCTTTTATAATGGCTTTTTTTCCATATTTTCGGAAAATATGTTAGTTCCAGAAGTAAGTTTAAAGTGTTGACTATAGATATAATTACATTGGGAGTTAAGAGTTTAATTTATTTGGATGTCAAACCATCATAACCTGACGCTTTCCTTGGTTTAATTTTAGCGATATTTTCCTTTAGTTCTTGTATAGTAATGGGGGGAAAAAGCTGTTGTATTTAATGGAATATTTGTTGACAAAAAGTTTTGGACTTCTGACTGTGTTTTGTCTATAGAATTTTGAGATACAGAAAATTGTTCTTCGTATACATTAACAAATTCATTTGCTTTTTCTGCGTCATTGAAAATTAAATTACCAGATGAATTTCTGATGGGAGGCATTTTCTCTTTATCGTGTTTGAATTCATATGATATGGTTTATATAGACTCCGATCTTCAGGGCTTGCTTCAAGCCCTGAAGATGGCCTTCTAACCATTACGAAAAACGTTGATTTATCACTTAGTTTCCCAACCTTTTTCTCCCATCGCCCCCAATGCAATCTAACCCATAGGATCCTATGGTATGCCCGTAGCTTTTACTGCCCCCCCCCCCGGAACATTCTATCGCCCACCAGGAGACGTTAACACCCACGTTGGGAATCACTGATTTAACATATTACTATTTCCCTTTTGACCTCCCTTGCTTCCTTGCTTTTCGGTTGTATTGTTGTCTGTAAAAGAGATCTCTAGTTCTCTGCCATGTTTTTCTTATATATATATATATATATACTAGGGGGGCTCTGCCCCCCTGCCGCCTTTGGCGGCCAACCCCCCCCCCCACTTCTCTCCCGGACATATCTTGTTTATTTCGTCCCACTTCATCAGCGTGCTATGGAAAAGGGGAAAGGGACGTGTGAAAGCACCAGCCTACTGAAGAAGCGAATTTTAATGAAAATAATAATAAAGCAACAAAAAACAAATGAGATTCATCAAGTATCCCCAGAAAACTTCCCCATGGGGGTCCCCAGATTCAATTCGCTGAATTTCAGTGGGGCCCCACACTGGATATATCTTGGGCTACCGATGTGTTGCAAATTTTACAATGTTAAACCACAAAAATCAATGAGATACATTCAGGGGTACCGAATTACAACCTGCCAACATTTCCATGAAGCCCTGACCTGCAAGCTTGTCGGACACCCCCCTGTGAGAATTTTTCATTTTTATCAATTTTACAACGAATAAAATCCAAGGCCCCACATCCAGTAGCGGGGACACAATACGCAGATTTTTAGTGGGGCCCCAGACTGGCTATATCTCGGGTTTCGGCTGTGGCAAATTCTACAACAGAAAAGAATGAGATTCATCCAGGGCCCCCAAAATCAAACCTGTAAACATGGGGCCCCCCGACTTGGAAGCTTGTCGGTCATCCCCCGGTGCGAGTGCCATGAAACATTTTCATTTGTATTCGTTTTACCAACGAATAAAATCCAGGGCCCCAAAATGAAACCTGTAAACATGGGGCCCCCGACTTGGAAGCTTGTCGGTCATCCCCCGGTGCGAGTGCCATGAAAAATTTTCATTTGTATTCGTTTTACGAACGAATAAAATCCAGGGCCCCCAAAAAATTACCCGGGACACCAATTCGCATACTTTTGGTGGGGCCCCAGACTGGCTTTATCTCGGGCTTCCGCTGTTGCAAATTCTACAACAGAAAAGAATGAGATTCATCCAGGGCCCCCAAAATGAAACCTGTAAACATGGGCCCCGACTTGGAAGCTTGTCGGTCATCCCCCGGAGCGAGTGCCATGAAAAATTTTCATTTGTATTCGTTTTACCAACGAATAAAATCCAGGGCCCCCAACCAATTACCCGGGACACCAATTCGCATACTTTTGGTGGGGCCCCAGACTGGCTTTATCTCGGGCTTCGGCTGTTGCAAATTCTACAACAGAAAAGAATGAGATTCATCCAGGGCCCCCAAAATCAAACCTGTAAACATGGGGCCCCCCGACTTGGAAGCTTGTCGGTCATCCCCCGGTGCGAGTGCCATGAAAAATTTTCATTTGTATTCGTTTTACCAACGAATAAAATCCAGGGCCCCAAAATGAAACCTGTAAACATGGGGCCCCCGACTTGGAAGCTTGTCGGTCATCCCCCGGTGCGAGTGCCATGAAAAATTTTCATTTGTATTCGTTTTACGAACGAATAAAATCCAGGGCCCCCAAAAAATTACCCGGGACACCAATTCGCATACTTTTGGTGGGGCCCCAGACTGGCTTTATCTCGGGCTTCCGCTGTTGCAAATTCTACAACAGAAAAGAATGAGATTCATCCAGGGCCCCCAAAATGAAACCTGTAAACATGGGGCCCCCGACTTGGAAGCTTGTCGGTCATCCCCCGGTGCGAGTGCTATGAAAAATTTTCATTTGTATTCGTTTTACCAACAAATAAAATCCAGGACCCCCCAACCAATTACCCGGGACACCAATTCGCTTACTTTTGGTGGGGCCCCAGACTGGATATATCTTTTGCTTCCGCTATCGAAATTTTTCAACGTTAAAGCAGCAAGAAAACAATGAGATCCATCAAGGGCCCCTGGAAATGAAAACTTTTTACTTATACGTGAAATCTTCCCCGGGTACCCCGACCCTGTGTTGGGAGCACTGCTGTTGTGTGTGTATATTATACATATATATACCTCTCGGCATGGACCTCCCCCCCCCTCCACAAAGGAAGGGCTGACAGGGGCCACAACGATTCTTATCACTTTTTGATTTTTCACACTATAAATTAATCACAGAGGGGCCCCTGAAAAGCTGGTTTGGGGGCTCGAAATCTAAATTCCAGCCTAAGGGCTCTGCTGTAGGATGTAGGAGCCTCTTGGTACATGCACATAACATGGTCCCGATGGGTCAAATGGGTCCCGATATGTGAATATCGACCCAATATCGATATATGATATCATATCGATATATGAATGTGAATATCGATATATGAATCGAACCCACTTCCGTAACAGACTTCCGTCACTCGGTTGCTTAGCAACAGGCCCTTTTCGAGTTTGTTTGTGATTTTATATTATAGAATAGATATATATATATCTGTTTTTTATCTGTATCTACTCTTTTAACTAGAATCCCTTTATATCTATGAAAGGGTCTTACTTTTTTAACCACATGGGAAGTCCCAGTGGATTAGGATTTGCTATTTTTTCAGTTGTTGCCTCTTTAACTGCTTCTTATACTGAATTTGTTATATCTTTAAACAATTTTTCTGCCTTTTTCTTATGTGAAGGAACTTGAAACCAAGATGGGATATTCCTATAATTTATCTTGATACTTTCTCCAGTTAGTTTTTTTCGTTTTTATAGCTTTACGTAAAATATCAAAGTCGAAAATTATCTTCACTGGCCTGAGTTCAATGCATTTAATACATTGAGTTCTACAAATATTTTAACCTTTTGGATAGCATGATGTCTAAAATGTCAGGATCATATCTGGGGTTTCTGTGGTAAAAAGTCGGCTCTTCTGAGACATGCACCATAATTCTTTGTCCGTCCATGAGCTCTGGATAGGAGAAGTAGCATTCGGTGGCTGGAAATTTTACTCTGATGAATTAAGTTCATATAATTTTTCAACCAAACCCTGTCGGAAAAAAAATCAATTGTAATCTCAGACTTCTGAAATACTTGTATGCTTCCTTCGGGATTTAGATCGTGTTTTTAAACCGAGGTAAGTTCGCGCGCGCGTAAATGGAATCATTTCTAGTTTTTTGTAAACCGAATTGTTCGCAAACCGAGACGTCCATGAACCAAAGGGTGACTGTATTTCTTTTACATATTGAAATTGTCTTAAACAAACGTGCGCATGAGTGCATGTGCATCATTGATTTCAGTCACGTTTCAGTGAAGTCGTTCAGGCAACCACTATTCTACTTTCTATTACGTATTTAGTTTTAGTTTAGAACCGAGCACGCCCAGGCTCTGTCGCTTTGCAATATAAGCTCATTGATCGTGAGATCGTGGGCGTGCCGGAGAAAGTTACGCATTTATGATCATTTGCGAATAACAGGAATAACAACCAGCTGCTATTTGCTTTCTTTCCTATGGCGTCTTAACGGATTGGCCAGTGGTCTAACGAGTCAAAAAGAAACTTAAATTGAAAAAAGAAAAATTACACCAACAAACATCATTTAGATGTCCAAATTGAATGTGAGTGGTCAGCATGCCCCCCCCCCCAAGGGCGGGGTTGACAGGGCCCGGGACAATTGCCATCATTTTTTTTTTATACAATAAATTCCCTATAGAAGGGCCCGTAGTAAGTGGCTTGGAGCCAATCAAACATCCTAGCCTAGGGTCCGTGCTCCAGAATGTGGGGTCCGTAGTGGTCAGCACATACACATGGGATCCGGTCCCTCTCCCCACCCTCTCGAGCTCGAAAAGACGGCCCACTCCTCATTTCTTGAAGTGGTTTCACTTTTATCGTACGCGGCTGCCACGCACGCGTATAGGCTCTGAATACACACGTACATGCATAAATTAGATTCGATCATTTTTACATGATCATTTCCGATTTGAACCGAATTAGCATCGCTTAATTTTTCTAGCTCAAGAGCGAATGTGCTCCTACTAGCATTCTGTGAAGACGAGTAATAACGATAACAATAGAAAATGACCTTGATTATGCTTCTGTTCCATATCACTATGAAGTCATAATATTTGAGGGAGGGTGGTGCGGAGGGGGGAAATCTCTCGTGTACGTGTCCAGGTGTTTAGATGATAAGCCAACGTTACATATTCGATGGCCGCTCTTTATGGGAGAGAAAACAGAGCGTGTCGTATTGGATTGTATCTATTTCACAGTCGATAAATAATTTGTCTCCCAGATAACAATATATAGCGGAAAATAAGAAGAGGGAAAAAAAATTGGTGAAGAAAGGCGTCTTTCATATACTGTGCGAGCAATAAAGAAGAGCGATCGCGCGTACCCCACTAATAAACCCTTTCATGTTGCAATAATTTCGCCAGTGCTTATAAAGATGCTATTCTTCCTTCTCATCGGTAAGTCTCATTAAGGATTACACTTTATGTAGTCTTTAGTCTTAGAAACCTCGTAAATATTACTCGCGTGACTTCCGATTGGAGAGCTTTGCCGACAAACATTTGGAATTACGATTCCCGAAACAATACATTCGAACAATACTGGATTTATTTTCTTACTCCCCTTCCACCGTTAGATCGTGTATGTGGAGGACAAAAGTGCTATATAATATAACCAACGTCTTTTTTTTCTGTAGCTTTCAACTACTTTACGATCAAGGACGTAATATTGCGTCCAAATGCCAGTGGAATAAATTCAAACAAGTTCTTTCTGTTTTCTTTATTCTTCCTCTCTTCTCATCATCGCGAAGCTTTGATGAGATAGAACGGAGAAAAAAAAGTTGTTTCCTCCGTTTATTTCTATACTTCCATTAGTGATTTTTTCCCACATGTGATGTATCCTTCTACTATATAGTATATATAAAAGCGAACGAGAACAGGTAGGGCGAGGGTGAAAAGAGAAATCTGCTTCGTACGTATTCTCTTATCAACTTACACTATTTTCCTTTTTCATTTATTTTTTTCCTTCCTTTTCTTCTACTTTTTTTCCTTCTTCTTATTTTCCTTTTCCTAACGTGCGGTTAAATTAGGACAAGGTTACCATATTTATCACCGATTCGCCAAATAGAGGTCATCAGAATTTCTTGCCAATAGCTCGTAAGCAAAGGGGTTAATGTTAGTTCAATTTCTTTACAGCGGCTCTAACTCGTGTACAAGGTAGATACCGCGTGAGCGTTACTTCAAGTACGGGATTTTCAATTTGGGGAAAATGAAAAATTAACCGGAGTTATACACCAGACGATCATTCAGCTCTTCACGGACGGGAAACTTTTTTTAAATAATGAACCGGTTCCTCAATGAAAAACAACGCTCGTCTGGCGATATTTCCATTGTATCAGTTTTTGTGTACAGGGATAATCGCGCTCGTCTGTCATCGGCCTAAGGTGCCGAGTATGCGAATGCCCATTACAAAGACATGGAGTACTAGATGGTGCTGTATTTATCATATCCAGTGTCCGTTTCTCTCTACCTGCATCTTACGTTTATTAAGGTCACATTACGGGGCGGATCAGCATGAAATGACCACATGTCCCGCATTTTGTCCAGTATTTTCGGCGACAGTCCCGTTTTTCCTCCACTTCGACTTTTCTTGAATTTGTCCCTACAGATCCGCCCCGCGTCACTATTTATTCGAGAAAAAAACTGTACCGTCCCTGACCAACACCTTCTATAGCAGAAAGCCTCCGCGCGAAGCTTTGACGTCACCGAAGTCGTTCATTTCAACTGTTGCCATTCGATATAGCAGTCCGACGTATGCGAAATCTTTACCTTTTTTGTGGTATATTCAGTGACTATAGGTGAAATAGACGACTTCAGTGATATCACGAGTTTCCGCGAAAGTTTTCTGCAACAGAAAGTGTTGCCGTGACACGGGTCTCTCGCTTTGTAACGGCTAACACGAACTCCCACAGACATCGGGCTTAAAAACTGAGATCTACACTTTGTTTCCCTTTTGTTTTCCAGCAGCGAGTGCACCGCTCGTTTTTGGACATTCTTACAAACCTCAGGATGACGAGACAGACATCTACCCGTACATTATGCAAGATCTGCGCCAGCTGAATTTGAGACAAGAAGGAGAAACGACTATGGCTGAAAATGCGCCGAGCACAAGCGTATGTTACGACGATCTGGGATGCTTCGACACCAACGGAACTTTCAAGCACTTGAAACAATTGCCCGACACGCCCGAAAACATCGCGACACAATTCCTGCTTTACACTAGGAAGAACAGCCACCGTCCACAAATACTCGACTACACCAAACCAGAGACGTTGGACAGGAGTAATCTCGATCCGGAGCTTCCAGTGAAGTTCATAGTGCATGGATTCGGTGGAAAAAACAATATCACTTGGATGTGGAACATGAAAAATGCTTTTCTGGAAAAAGTAACTATTTTTAATTTATTTATGCAATTCATATGTATCAATACGATGAAAGTGATTATTCATACATAATCTTATACATAAATGTGAAAGTATGTCTGTCTGTTCCTTATACAAATGTACAGTTTTAGACTGATCGTCGCCAGATTTTGCATATTATACCAAACAGGACCGGGATTGAACCGTAAACTACTTTAAAAGTTCGTCAGAGCTGGGCAAATGTCCCAAATAAGCGAAAAACTGTCGGGCAACAATGGTTTTGGGGCCTCAACAATTACTTTCAGAACGTTTATTTTGGTTACCGTGGTTCCCAACAATGCGTTTCAGACGTGTATATATGCCTTTACAATGGTTTGTCACACCTTTAATTCTGTTATTATAACAGTTTATTCCTTCATAACGGTTTGTCACTTTTTCAATCCTCCCAGTAATTGAAAAAAACCCGGGAAGAGCGCCGTTTATTTCTGCTAGCCTATATACAGGGTATCCTGTAAGTGCTAATGCGGCCTTTATCTCATCAACAGCCCATCGTAGATGTATAGATTAAAAAATGCTTAAAAGGCGTTTGAATAATATTCGCTGCACAAGCTGGACGTATGACGTCGCTAACAACAGAGGACAACAACTACGATGGCAAAATTGGGAATAAAAATGTTTAACGCCAGCTGATGAACTCAATGCTTGCCTCAAATCATCAACACTCTGGCACGAAGTTAAAAAATTATCATTATCCACTAACATGCGAGTTCAACTGCAAAATAACTCAGCACAGCTATCATTTTCACGTCAGTTGATCAAACTTGGCAATGGAAGAATTTCCGTAGACCGAAGCACTGGACTGATTACGTTCCCAAATAGATTGTGCCAGTTGTTAAACTTAGTTCAAGAACTTGCAGAAAAGTCTTCCCAAACATCGAACAAAGCCACCGAAACCATGAGTGGCTTTGTACAAATCCGTTGACGCTGTCACAGACACAGAGCAGACAGTTCTGCATCCGGCAGAATTTCTGAACTCTTTTGATATTCCGGGTATGTCACCATACAACTTGACCCTCAAAGTCGGAGCACCTATAATGCTTTTAAGAAATTTGGAGACACCGAGACTCTCCAATGGCAGCAGACTCTGCGCGAAGAAATTGCACAATTACATCATCGAAGCACCGATTCTAACTGGATGTGAAAAAGGAGGAGACGTCTTCATTCCACGTATCCCAATTATCACCGAAGAAATGCCTTTCACTTTAAAGCGATTACAGTTCCCGATTCGTTTAACTTTTGCCATGACAATCAACAAAGCGTAAGGCCAGACGTTAGCAGTGGCAGGTATCAACCTACTTGAGCCCTGTATTTCTCACGGACACCTTTTCGTCACCTGTTCGCGTGTTGGTAATAGCAAAAATTTGTACATACACACATTTGTACTACACACCAGACGGAAAAACAAAAAATATTGTACATCCACAAGCGATTGCTTCAAGTTTTTAATTAAAATATTTAAAAATAAAAGTAATTTTTTCTTACTTGATGCAGAAATTTTTTTGATTAAGAATTAATAAGCTATATATACGTATATAAATTTTTTACGGGGCGGGCAACGTCGCCGGGTATCAGCTAGTCTTATATATAAATGTGAAAGTATGTCTGTATGTATGTTCTCTATACAAATCTACAGCTTTAGACCGATCGTCCCCAAATTTTGCACATATACCAAACAGGTCCGGGATTGAACCGTAGGCTACTTTAAAAGTTCACCAGAGCTGGGCAAATGCCCGAAACGGGCGAAAAACCGTCGGGCAACAATGGTTTTTGGGCCTCAACAATCACTTTCGGAACGTTTACTTTGGTTACCATGGTTCCCTAGCAATGCGTTTCAGACGTGTCTGTATATGCCTTTACAATGGTTTGCCACTTCTTTAACGCCGCCAGTGCATGAATAATAGTTTATGCCTTTATAATGGTTTGCCACTTTTTCAATCTTCCCAGTAACAAGAGCTTTTTGAATAGACGTCAGAATCATCATCGGCATCCCTTTGAGGAACAGGCAAAGGATGATCCCCATAGAAATCAGTGTTAAAATTGTTTATTTTAACTGTAGAAATGCGGAAATTTGTGTCGGGGTTTCCCCATCACATCAGTAATTTTAAAAATTGTATTGAATTCTCGATTTTTGAAATATTGAGTTCGCTTAGAAATATACGAGGCCCAGGAGATTAAATATGAAGTAATTTGCCGGACCTACTTTCGAACTGGATATTCATGCAATAACATCGATTTCAACTTTTTATTTATCCTCAAGCATGAAAATTAAATTAATGTCTCCTTATTGTCTTTTAATATTCAACTGCATAAATACATATAGTTTAGGTTGTTTAAAAATTAATTATGGGCCCATAAAGTGCATCGAAAAAATTCCACAACTTTAACTAAGCATTTTTGGAAGCAGAAACAGGCAGATCAATAACTTGAAGTTCAGGGGGGTGGGGGGAGAAATCGAAATACCAGAGCCCCTTAAAAAATGGAAAACTATTCATTTCTATATTTCTTTAATCTAGATTTGTTTCTTTCATGAGTCCCGCAGGAAGTCGTCATTTTGATTAACTTGGACACGGTTTGTATGTCCCTCAAAGAAATAGAGAGGGAGATATCATGTGATTCAAAAAAGCCTCATTGAAGAAAACCCGGGCAGTGCTGGGTATTATAACTAGTTTCCTATATAAAAAAAAAAAAAGTGTGCGTAGTAGGAATTCCTATGCCAGGGAAAGAAAGAACTAAGAAGTGTTGTTCCCAGTATATATACGTATGAATGTGGTTTCTGAATACGTTAAAGAGGAGAGGGGGTGTTGCGATCATGACATTATATATACGGGACTCCCGTGACTTTGTCGCAGCAAGGATATACGAAAAGGCGCCAACAACAACTCGCCAAGAAATTTTTCGAGGAGCTTTCTAACTCCGAGTTCGATCATCTGGCTGAATTCTCTCCCCATGACAGCAAGGGAAAAGTTCACATTTCAACGGCCGAAGAACATTCTTCATATGCATAGATCAGTCCTCCCCTTACTGTAATTTAATGAAAATAAAATTTTCTTCAACATAATTTTTTCCCCTCCAAATCTAGATACTGGTCTTGATAAGATCCCTCTTGGAATACACGTAGATGAACATCTCTCATGCTTTGTTTTCAGTCCCTAGAAACAGGGACACCTGGGAATGACTTCGTATGTTAAAAATCCCAATAATTAATTAAATAAATTTGTGTAGTATTGTTACAATGGTGGAGGATATCACTTTTTTTTCATTGTATCATTTGTTATAGTATATTTTTATTTTATTTATTTTTTTTCGTGGTAGAAATATACTCGGATGAAAAATATTTTATGGGAGGGGGAACAGTCTGGGCCAGATTCAAAAATATACGATTTTCCCAAACTATATCAATTTCCAACTGTGGCCATCAGATGGCGCTAGGCGCACATAATGTTTCCACCACACTATGTCCTTATTCCAATCATGGCTTAAAAACACTACTGCTCGTGCAATTGGCAGAGTTATTTGACGAAGGGTGTTTGCTGATTGTGTTATTATTACGCAGTGGAACCCCGGCTCGTACCGATCAAGGTCTAACATTATTACCAATGACTACATCTGGCAGGGGCGTCGGAAGTGTTTCAAAACTGTGGGTGCTCGTCTTTAGTTTTATATCGGAAATTTTAATTTCTGGATCAATTCTGGGGGTGTTCGGATCCATGTCACAAATTACCGTGGGTGCTTGAGCACCCCCGGCTCCGACGCCACTGACATCTGGTCCCTCAAAAGTATCATCTTTCACTACATAGAGATGTACTTTTCATTTTTATCTTATCGATAACAACATTCACTTCAGTCATTCCTTATCATTACCAAGACCTCCAATACCCCTGATGGGATTTTTAACACTGTTACAAACTTCAGCATTTACTTTCAGAGTAAAATTTTGTTTCACGATAGATGTGTCTGCACCTGTTCAACAACAGCTTCAGTTTCTAACACGTTTATTGCGAGTAAGCATGCTTATTTTCGGTATACACATAGCTCCTTCACCAAAGGAATTTTCCGTTGCCGTCGTAAGTCAACGAAATTCGTCGTGGTCATAAAATTGAAACCTTCACCGTCGTAAAAAGGCGTCGTCCTGAAAAGCGCGGAAATCGCCATTATCATCATCGGCGAATTCAAACCTCAACACCGGTCGGCTCGTTACCACGTGGATTTCACTCCACTGCAACGCTTCGCGCAATCATCCACATGCATCTCACTTCAGAATAATAATCTTGAAATCACTCAAATGATGAAACATTTCATCGAAGATGTATTTTAATTAGTATTTAATTAAAGAAATGAAAGATCATCGCATATCGCAGCAGCTCACGAACTGAGCTATAAGGAAACTGAGTGAAGATTCCCTACATAATAACAAGGATATGTGCGAGTCGATGCGGAGGAATACAAAAGTGGGCGTGACGGAGCGAAATAGGCAAAACATTACATATTTCAGCATGTAAACAATGGGGGAAACTTCCATCTTCAGTATTTTTTTCAGTTGTTTTCATATTATTTCATTAGTATAGTTGTCCATCTGCACATACACAAATGGTGATATTGTGTTCTGCCTATAATTGCACCAACTGATGGGCAAAATTAAAGGAAGACGGGAAATAAACTTCAGTTCCATAAGTAAGTGCACGTGGTTTTATATTAAAAGATGCATTGATTTTTATACTGCAATCGTAAAATCAAACGCATGTAGTTTTAATTTCACATTCAATTTCTGTTTAATGAGTATAATTCAAAATAAAAAAATAATTTCGTATTACACTGCTGGCCACCGTAAATGCAACACCCTGAAGGAAGCATGCAAATAATATGAAATTTACAACATGCATTAGCGGAGGTGAGATATGCAAATTATTAGAATTTCAGCGCAGACGCACATCACGCGCGCCTGTGGCGCCACTTCAAAGCGCTATTTAAGGCTTGGAGATTTCGACAATTTGAAGTACGGCAATTGTGTTTTTCTTGTGGTTTTTTCAAAAAAACGATCAATTACGCCTCATAGAAAACAGCGATCATCTTTTGATCAAGTATCCGAGTTCGACAGAGGAAGGATAGTGGCCTACCGAGATTGTGGATTATCTTTCAGGGAAATCGGTAGTCGTGTTGGACGAAACCAAACAACTGTAATGCGGATATGTGATCGTTGGATGCAGGAGGGTACGACGGACCGACGTGTTCGATCGCATCCACCTCAGTACACCACTTCACGTGATGACAGGCGTATGGCAGTGACGGATCGCTCAGCCACATCACGAACCATAGCACAGCACATTCAGTCTGTACCGCATCATCCAGTGTCTGCGCGTACCATTCGACGCCGTTTACAGCAGAGTGGTCTGTCCGCAAGACGTCCATTGCTTCGTCTACCCTTGACGCAGAACCACAGACGTCTCCGCCGCCAATGGTGCGATGAAAGAAGGATGTGGACGGCACAATGGAATGAAATTGTCTTTACTGACGAGTCACGCTTCTGTCTGCAACACCACGATGGTCGGATTCGAGTCTGGAGACACCGTGGAGAGAGGATTCTGAACAGCTGCGTTATGCACCGCCACACTGGTCCTGCACCGGGTATTATGGTATGGGGCGGTATTGGATATCACTCTCGCACTCCTCTAGTACGCATTGCCGGTACTTTAAAAAGCCAGCGCTACATCTCCGAGGTGTTGGAGCCAGTTGTCCTTCCTTACCTTCAGGGCTTGCACACAGCCATATTTCAACAGGATAATGCGCGACCACACGTGGCACGCATTGTCCAAAGGTTCTTCGTCAATCGCCAGATTGAATTGCTTCCCTGGCCAGCTCGCTCTCCGGATCTTTCGCCGATAGAAAACATGTGGTCCATGGTTGCTCAACGATTGACCCAGATTACATCCCCAGCTGCCACACCAGATCAACTTTGGCAACGCGTGGAAGCTGCTTGGTCTGCTGTACCCCAAGAACACATCCAAAGTCTCTTTGAATCAATGCCGAGGCGTGTCGCAGCGGTGATCTCCAACAATGGCGGCTACACTGGCTACTGATTTTGGCAGGAACCACACTTCACAGAAGTCTATAAATTTAATCATTTGATGCTTGGTCAACATGTTATCTACAAAATAAATATTGTTGCGATATCTCTTGTCTTTCTTGGTGTTGCAATTTGGGTAGCCAGCAGTGTAGTTTTAAACTTCATAAATATTTTTTGAAATCGTTGTAGAAATTGCTTATAACTATTTGGGTTAGAATTTTCATGACCGACAAACTGACAAAATATGTTCCATAAAATTGTCCAAATTTACATTGTCCTATAAGATTTGATTTTTGTGACTTACATGTTCTTCCACGTCAACTCCGCAATTAATAAATACACAATGCCATGTTTCTTCATGTTGGCACTTCTGGTCTTCCTTGAGTTTCGATTGCATAATTGTGAAAATGACAATTTAATGCAAAGTTTTTTGGATAGTTCCAAGTTCATTTAAATTCTAAAGTATCACCTGTGAAATAAAAATATCTTTTATTAAAATTTTGGGCTACCACCTGGTCTTCTTCCTCAATGTGTTGATTACTGTTGAGCTATGTATGCAATATTGCAAAGTCTTAATTAGAGGAAAAGGTGTTAGTTTCTGGTACCCTTGCAATGTGAGAAAAAATGACAGTTCTAGAGGCATGATGAAAAGAAATCTAATGAAAATGATTTCTTATATGCTGTGAATAATTGCGTATGTTGGAGGGTAAAAATCCCTTCAAATTTACAGTTTGTCTGTATACAATTCTAGACAAAGGTTTGTATTGTAACTAAGTAACTATTTGATAGCAAAAATATGAGTGCTCTTGTGAATTGTGATTTCAATATTTCAAATTATGCCGTGGATCTGTTTTTAAATTGTTTATTGAAAAACTTGTATGTGTACATTGCTGTATATATAATGTTGGAAAAAAATATTTTTACTCTAATTTTTATTTCATTTCTGGCATTGAAAGTTCTTTTTTAGCAGAATTAATTCACGGAAATATTCACTGCTATGAATTTTCGAAGAGGAATCTTTCACCAAAATGCAAAAAATAATGTTAGAAATGTATATTGTGGTTTTTTTTTTATAAAAAAAAGTAGTTCCTTTTAAGATTTTTAAAAAAAAAGTATTTTTCTTGTACGAAAAGAAGAGTATAATTTTTATAAATTTTTTTTAAGATGAACAATGCATAATTATTGGCCGAAAAGTGGAAAAAAAGACGGAATGTAGGTCTCGCATTTCCCAATTGCATTATACGTTCAGTGAATGTTTTGCTTACTTTACTCCAAAAGGGTATGATAAAAGGGTCCTCTCCTCACTCCACTTTCCTTATAGCTGAGTGAGCTCACGCAGAACCTCATCTATGAGGTGCTGGCTCACGTCTTTGCGCGGCGAAAACGTTGACAACAATCCCCGTTGCCACCCATCGCCGGCAAAACTATAACCTGAAAAATATTAGTAGTTGTTGTTCTTTCAGATTTTTCTGGGGAACCGCCCACGAGCATTGACTGAAGCAAGGAAGCCGTGGGTGACTGAAACATAAACAACCACTACTGTATATGGTTTGTCGAACTTATACAAAAACTGAGAAACGCTGACATAAACGAAAGTGTGGTTATGCCGATCCCTCTTTATTCGAGTGGTTCCGTGAATTAACAGAAACAGGGCGGTATCTGTAGCTATAAATCGTCATTTAATTATAGATCAGCCCAACCCTTGGGGAGGGGGTATGGCCACGGTAAGTGTTTTGTTGCAAACACTCCTTTTGTGTCAAGTGGTTAATTTTCTTTATAAATTTTTAAAATGTGCCCACGACCTCTCACCCACGTTGTTTTTTTTTTGTTTATTTTGTTTATTTTACTCACCATTTTGTTTATTTCATACCGTTAAGTAGACGATGGAGACTAATGCGTTATATTGTATAAATCTGTTGAACAGCATGATCTGAACGTCATCGCAGTGGATTGGAGCAAAGGAGCGGCGATACCTCATTACATAAACGCCGCTGTTAACGCGGAGTTGGTGGGTGCTCAGATCGCTGCCCTGTACTTCGTGATGAAAGAGAAATACGGCATTCCAGAAAAAAATCTTCACGTCATCGGCTTCAGTCTCGGAGCTCACGTCAGCGGCTTCGTTGGAAAACGTATGAAATCGCTCAGGGGAACTAAGCCTGGAAGAATCACTGGTAAATGATAACCGATTTGTATTATAGTTTTGTACCGATTTCATACTGCATGTTTGGTCACCTGACGTTTCTTACGTAATACTTTGTTTCATCTTCATTCAATTCTTCCACTGTCATTTCAACAAATGATCGTATAGCACACCCTTAAAGCGAAAAGTTTAACCCTGTTGATCACCGACGGCATTTTAGTAGACCGTCAAGTCACTTTGATTAGTTATAAGGGTCACTAGTCATTATGCCCTTAAGATGGCCCTGGTTCGATGTGCTAGTGAGATGTCATCGGATCACGCCATGTCCCCTACATCCTGCTGCAAGGCCCCCTAGGCTGCCTAGGATGGGATCTTTAGCTAGCCCCAGTCAGATTTCTCATGGGCCTCTCTATAGTGAATTTATTATAGTGTTAAAAAACAAAAAATGATAAGAATCATCCCTTGCTCCAATGCTGGAGCCCTGTCAGGCATAGTAATGCCTGTTATCACCGTATGTGAGGTGTCGTTGGAATTGTCTTGGAAAGTTCTACAAGAATATACTGAAATGAAAGCCAATAAGGAGCATTTAAAAAACTATAATCCCTTTTTTTCTCAAATTAACGGAGATATGATTAATAAACTATCAATAACAATCACCTCTTCCTGTTGTAAAATCTTCGAACACATTGTAGCAAAAGAAATCTCTGTATTCTCTTAGACTCTATCAACTTCCCTACCCCCCCCCCCCCCCCCCCCAATCAACAAAGCTCTCTTTCTAGAAAAGCCCTCTCTACTACCTCTCAACTGACCCTCTTCCACAACCTCTCAGGAACCATAGATAAAAAAACATCAAACTGATGTTATTTTCCTTGATCTCTCTAAAGCATACGATAAAGACTATGATAAACTTCTCCATAAACTCTCTAATCTTGGCCTCAACGTACAATCGCTTAAATGGGTGGAGGCTTTCCTAAGATATCGTAAACAGTTTGTCCATTTTAAAGATCATAACTCCCTATCAGCCTACATAAAGTCTGGTACCCCTGAAGGATCGGTCCTCTCCCCGTTATTATTCTTTATTTACATTAATGACCTCTTTGAATCCCTCAGCTGCACAACTAGATTCTTTGCAGATGACTGCGTGATTTTTCGCATCATTCACCAACTATCCGATTAAGAATTTCTCCAACATAATTTGGCTTCTATCTCTGACTGGTGTTGACTACAGGAGATTCCTATCAATAAGTTTTCATGAGAGAGTTACCCGTAAGTTACTTCCTGTTGAGTACCTTTACTCAATCAATAATTTAACCCTATCTCAAGTTTCTGAAATTAAATACCTTGATATCAGCTGACCTACGTTGGAACAAACATGCTGATTACGTTTTCCTGAAATGTCTCAGCAAACTTTTTTTCCAACGCTGCAAACCGCAAACATTCCACTCGGGATATCAGACTGCTCTGCTACCAAACTTGCATCTCTCCCGTACTCTCCTACGTCGCTGAAATCTGGGACCCCTACGCCTTCATTTAACATAGACAAACTCAAATAAATCCACCCGTTTCATCTACGACTGCTGATCACCTTTTGCTTCCGTGTCCGAACTTAAAAACGAACTTAATCTCCTCCCCCCCACCTACTCTTTATCTCATTTCTCGACCAACCCTGCTTTATAAGATTTTTCATGGTCATCTTAACTTTGATACTTCTGGTACTCTAGCCAAACCATCCCCTTAAAATAAAGCAGCTTCTTTCCTCATACCATTGGTGTCAACAAACTCCCAAGTTCTAATGTCAACACTATCACTAGTTTTTTTGCACAATATCAAAGAATATCTATGCATTCTTTTATATAGGCCTAGGGCCTACAATATTGAATAAATGAATAATAAAAAAAAATCGTTAAAATTTCGACCGTGTCTCGACACAGCTTACCCTAATTTTGTTATTCTTTACACTAGTAAAATTTGTATATGCAGAAAATTACGGTGCATCCTCTGAAGACGACATCCATGGCATGCCGATACGCGTTAGGATTCGTCGTTTAATTTCGGCTATCTGCCGTTAGGGGCCGTTCAAGTATTACGTCAGCACATTTTTAGCTATTTTGACTCCCCCCCCCCCTCCGTCATCAAAAGTCAGACTCTGAACCTCCTCCCCTTGTCAGCAAAATTTCGTCAGCACTGCCTGCTACCTCCTAACGCATATTGGTGGGATCAGAAACGTACGCGGGAGGGGGGGGGGCATAGGAAGCTTGTGCAACTCCCTCCAGACGAAAAAAAATTATTTTTTAATGCAAAAAACATTTTTTTAAATTAAAATTTTGAAAGAAAAACACCTTTATGCGTTATTATAATCAATTTCTGTTAATTTCAATGCTATTTGAAGGGTAAGAACTCAAAATTTCTCTTTAAGAAATTCATTTCGACCCATCCTTCAAGTTTTGAATGGTAGACCCTTGACCCGCGGACCAAATATGGACCTAAAGGCAGGCCATTTTATAAGAAATTCGGACTGGTGGGGCACTAGGAAAAAAGGACACTCGAAGCGGAATAAGTTCCAGTGTGTTCGTACAAATGATATAGCAGGCGAAAATTTCAAATTTGAATAAAAATATTAATTAATAAGTTATTAATTACTAAAATATTGACTAATAAAAGTTATTAATTATTAAACTCATTAATTAATTATAACTAAATTTTGCTAATGTGATTCAATTTTTTAAATTAATACTCTATTAATATTAATTAATCGAAATTATTACATTTATTTCATACTGATGTCCAAAGGAACAAAAAAACTATTTTCATGATTCACCATCGGTAGCAAGGAGAACAGAACAAAAACTAGGTTCAGCCACCACGGCTATATAAGCTCCATGCCACAAGGAGTGTGGCCAGTTGAGTTATAAGTCTCATTGGCTTGAATATTAATTATATATACAAGAGAAGAAAACGGAGCAAACATTGCATAACATGTGCAAAACAGGGAGGGCGGAGATTTAAAACTTAAAAAAAATCATAGCAAGAAATCTAGCAGAAGTTTACAGGGCGTGCTGCAATCAAAAATTACGCACAATGAGGATAATCACACATTGTGTTGGCATTGATTCAAAACAATATTGAAAAAACATATGCGAATTAGAAAATGATTGCATGTACAAAATGAAGCAAGGTGAAATTGTATATGCAGAAAAGGAGAATATAACCATTTGCACAAATATATACCTGAAGGTACGCAAAAAATGCATTAAACAGGTAAAAAACAAGAGGGTGCGTGGCCTTATCAGAGAGAAACCGTAAGAGTAAACTATATCAATAAGCATCAAAAGCGAGCTTAATAAGAAATCCTAATACTTTTGCCGAATGTTTTTAGAGTTGTTCCATCCATGGATGTTTTGTGGAACCTTTCTTCCATTCTTTCTCCAGCTCCTAATGTTCTGCGACTTTCTTGTGGATCTCTGACTGAAGATGTTCAACTACCAGTTTCAATTTTTCTTTAGAATCAGCTCGAATTGCTTCAGCTATGGGTACCATACCATTTCGAGTGTTTTTTGGCTATATACTCGTATTCGCGGCATATGTTACACACAACGTAAATACGATTTTTTGTTTATCTCCCGTTTTTTTCAATTCGGTCAAACATGTATTGTTTCTTAGTAGCCATTTCAGATCTAGTTTCATTCCTCGGCACCACTCATCACCATCTGATTTTTGCAGCTCCTTCGATACAGTTTGAAGACAACTAGAAGTAACAGGGGTCGATACAATTGAAACAACCGTGTTGGTTGATTGGTTCTGTAGATTTTGTTTTGATGACGTAGATTTATTTTCGAGCTACTGCGGAGCCCCTTGGGAGTTCACACGAATGGAGGAGCACACGGAGCACCGGTTGAGAACCGCTGCTCTAAACAATCTTAGTTTTTCGTTTACTTCTTCCTTTGTGGATATTATTAGATATACAGAGAAAAATCCTTTTTGATAACATTTTGCCGAACGTGACAGTTGTAATTGTTAAAAAGAAGTGATTATTTTACTATTTTAATTTATTCTCCCTCAACCTGTGTCACAATTACACAGCAAGCGGGTCTAGCGTTCCCATCAGTAGACTTGAGAGGGCACGAAATTCACCCTTTAACTACTCTTTTTTACAATACACGAGGGAAGTGCCAAAATGCGTGTTTTCCCCAGCTTACGAAGTATTTAGTTGCGGCCCCGCTCTCAACCACTTCTCTCTATTTATGCACATCCCTGTTCTATGTATATGTTACGATAAATATGATAAATCCGGTAAATATGCATAATCACAAACCATTTTGGTAAGTTTGATAAATTTTGTTCATATATTGCAAGTTTATAACATTTACATATGCCCCGGAATGTTATAAATGTATAGACCTGCGTATATACTCCATACGATGGATGGTATTGCGCCTTGTCGGGGAAAGAACAGTGGGACTTACCAAGAGAGCATTAGAAACTACGAATACAGTATATCGGGGATTCAAAGTATGGATTGCGATCCTCTGGAGTAGGGTGGGGGGGGGGTATAAAAACACGTTTGACAAGATATTTATTTTGATCAGGGAAACTAGTGGCTGAGGTCATTTGAGGGCCCACCAACAATAGATATTGTTAGGGGGCTGCTGCTGTCCCCCCCCCCCCTCAATAATTTAGGAAAAAAACAATGCTATGTATACCCCCTTTTGCGTACGCGATTGAGTCTCGTATATACGGGACGACCAGCAACTTTCAACCCCCCCCCCCCAATCTTTTCTTCACGTTAGTGTCTCTGCTCATGACGAGTGGTAAAAGTGGCCACACACACAGACAGCTCTGACGAATTAAATCTTTCAAGTAAAATATGGGGGAGGGGAAATGTGACTATTTTCAAAATGCAACACAGCCCATCTTAACCTATGGGCCCACGTGAGCATGACCCGGGGTTTCATATCCGTTAGTAGTGAGATCCGTACACAATAAGATCTGGGGTACTATGATTTTTAAATGTAAGTATGTAAATATTAATTCCCAACTAAGTATCGGACCCCAAAACATCACTTTGCCCGATGTTGAGACGGTCATGCATAATCCCACCCCCTTAAAAAAAAGTGAAGCTTACTAAACTCTAACCCAGGGTAGGCGTGGACTCAGGGTGATGCGTCGGGAAGATCGAGTTAGCTTGTAAGTTCGCTGCATCGCTCAGTTTTGCACAGACCTATTTTTCTCGGTTCTTGAGGAAGGGATGGTTACCCACCTTCTGGAACCATGCCTGGCTCAAAGTTCCAGAGATCGATCTTATCTATAAAATTTTTGTTTATTATTAATTTAGTTTTTATTAAATTCAATTCAATTAGTGAAAAGTGTGTAGCTCTCTCACTAGTGGATGAGGGTTGGGAGGCCCCGATAAGACGAGAGGAAAATATTGTCCAAAAGGGGCTGAATGAAAGAGGTATTTTCGCCGGGACAGTGGCGAAAACTGGTAAAAACCAGGGAAAAACTGGCAAAAATTGATTTCATGGAAAAAATTTTTTTGACTCAACGTGTATTATATGTAAATGAGACATAGAAATCATTACAACAATCAATTTTATAATCTGATGGAAAATACATATACAAATAGAGATACAGTCGGTGCTCGTTTTAATGACACACACCCACAATATAGCGAACATTCCATAACAATGACCTAGGAAAAGTCCCCACACCCTAGCTCTGGGCCGGGCAATTCTTATCTTTTTTGGCTTTTTTACGCAATAAATAAATTATAGAAGGACCCGTCCGGGATGATCATGGTCGTTGTAGCAATATACAATTCTTTTGCATTGATTTTTTTTTTTAATGATCCTAGACATGAATATATAAATGTGGGGAGTATGGATTTGTTTTATGCATGACAAAAACCTATTTTTATCCGGACTTTTTTACTCTAGTTTTTCCTGGTATGGAAAAAACTTACCAACCCTAAAAATGATCGAAAACAACTAGAAACCGGACTAAAGCAACCAGAATTAATTTTAATCATTATTCGGATGACCATACGTCCAGTGACGGATTAAAGTCGGCTCCAGGTGCAAAAGAAAATATTGGGCTCCCTTAAATTAGAAAAAGTGTGAAGTTTTGGTTTTTCGAGGTGCTTTAGAAGTCGGGGCCCCGGATGCGCGCTCGGTGCGTCCGCCGTTAAATCCGCCTCTGCATACGTTTCGTATTTCCCGGAACATTCCCGTATTTTCACGTGATTTAATAATAGGCTACTAGTGCACAGGAAATTTTTTGAAAAGGACTAGACAAACAACTAGCAACTAGACGGGTTTTTTACATCCAAATGGCCAAGAAAAAGGCCAGATCTAGTTAGAAAATTACTAAATTGTCAACACTGTCCTAGCTTGAGAGCTGGCACTGAGACATCAAACACAAACTTTAGAATGGAAAATAAAAACAGGAAAATATTTTACCTTTTTTCCGATGTTAAAATGTAGATGTTGATTTCTATCTTTTTTCAATGATAACAAGAAATCAATACAAAAAGCACACAAGAGATGTAAAACAAATACTCAATTTAAAAAAAAAAATCTGAACATAAAGTAATTTTACACGAGTCCGCATTTGCAAATAGTAAATTCTCAACATGAAATTCCCGGTTATAATCATTTCAAATTTGATCTTACGTAACACAGATCCTCCTGAAAAGGCGTTGACAAATAATACCCCAGGTCTTGATTGGTATTTTTTTATGGTTTGTTGTTACTGTATGGCCCGCTTGAGAGTGACCATTGGCTAGTTTCATCACAAAGAGATACTGTCACCACCACATCCCCCAAAGACAGACCCATGCCATTCTCTCCTTCCCCACCCCTCCAACTTTTACAAACATTGGAGATTCAATAGTAGCGGAATCACTCTTCAAGTATTGTATATGCTACCGGCAAAGTATGAAATCCAGGCATTCTATAGAATGCCTGGTCGTTTCAGGCAAAGTATGAAATACCGGTTTTATTCTATACTTTGCCTAGGCACAATGCCTAAACACAATCCAGGCAAAGTATGAAATATCTTCTTCCAACAAATCTCTTTAGGGGCGGTATAAAATATTACATAAAATTAAAATTTCACAGAATTTTCGTCATTTTTTCCCTGAAACGTTTCCCTTTCGCTCTCGTGAAAAAGGATCTGTTGAGGGGTGGTATAAAATATTACAATTTCGTCGCATTAAAATTTCACAGAATTTTCGCCATTTATTCCCGGAAACGTTTCCCTTTCGCTCGCGTGAAAAAGGATCTGTTGAGGGGCGGTATAAAATATTACAATTTCATCGAATTAAAATTTCACAGAGTTTTCGTCATTTATTCCCGGAAACGTTTCCGTTTCGCTCTCGTGAAAAAGGATCTGTTGAGGGGTGGTATAAAATATTACAATTTCATCGAATTAAAATTTCACAGAGTTTTCGTCATTTATTCCCGGAAACGTTTCCGTTTCGCTCTCGTGAAAAAGGATCTGTTGAGGGGTGGTATAAAATATTACAATTTCATCGAATTAAAATTTCACAGAGTTTTCGTCATTTATTCCCGGAAACGTTTCCCTCTCGCTCGCGTGAAAAAGGATCTGTTGAGGGGCGGTATAAAATATTACAATTTCATCGAATTAAAATTTCACAGAGTTTTCGTCATTTATTCCCGGAAACGTTTCCGTTTCGCTCTCGTGAAAAAGGATCTGTTGAGGGGTGGTATAAAATATTACAATTTCGTCGCATTAAAATTTCACAGAATTTTCGTCATTTTTTCCCGGAAACATTTCTGTTTCGCTTTCTTGAGAAGGGATCCCTTGAAGGGCGGTGTCGTCAAATTAAACTTTCGCACAGTTTTCAATTTCAAACGTTTTCCTTTAGCTCTCTTGAAATGGAATCCCTTGAGGGACGGTGTCGTCAAATTAAATTTTCAAACAGTTTTCTTCGATTTTTCCGGGAAACGTCTGGCTCTCTGGAAAAGGGATCTGTTTATCTGGTATAAAATATTCAATTTATACGATTACAATTTAATATAATTTTTCTTAATTTTTTTTCTGTAAACTTTTCCTTTGGCTTTCTTGACAAGGGATCTGTGGATGGACGATATTAAATGTCACATTTTCGTCAAATTAAAATTCATTCGTCAAAATAAATCACAACTGAATTTAACCGGGTAATTTCTTTTTGGAATTTCAAATCGGATACGGACAACAACATTTTATCGCTTTCGGACGTTTTTCGTGGAATATGTTACTGTAAACAAAATGGCATAAATCTGTAATTACGCATAATCGCCGGATTTATATCGATTACTATGGATAATCACTGATCAAAACGGATGAAATTATTGTGCATAATAACCGGCGATTATGCATAATCACCAGATTTATCATAATTACTGTATTTTATACATGGCATCAACCTGTAAATGCTGTCAAAATTAGTGCTCAATGATAACAATTCTGAAAAGTGCCCCGCGACGTAAAAAATTTTGGAACCAGTTTTCTATCACTTTGGTCCCTCCCCATGAAATGAAAGTGATCCCCCCTTGACCTTGGAATGAAATTTCTGGCTAGGGGCCTGATGAGACACATAACGTCAATTATTTCACCACTGACGTAAGCTCCCAAAGCTGAGGTAAATGATTTCATTGCTATCCAAAGAATTCACGTAATTTTGGTAGATTGTAAAAACCGTGTCACTAAGTTTTATTGCACATTTAGGCTAACCAAATTTCTTCGAGAAAAATACCGGAACTCAGGATTTCAAATACGGGTGAAATACGGAACATCGCCAATCATCGCCATAACTGCCGCCGAATGTAAACAAAGTTGCCAACTTTTGCAGAAATCACTAAAAAACACCAATGGCAGGAATAAAAACATTACTCTGAGAGAATTGCAGTGGACAAAACTGGATTCCACGAAGTACATTGTAAAATAACGAAATAAAACGTTTGAAGGGGCAAACAATTAAATCAACGTTTAGTATTTGCCGTCTTGCAGTGGAGTAGTTTGGAAGCTAGCGTTTTACTGTGGAAGTGTTGGTTCGAACCCTGATTCTCTCGGGCATGGATGTTTATTAACATTAACAAATTCCCTGGACAGATCATACAGGATCATACAGAACATATTTGAGGATCACTTTATCAAGAAAGTAAAAAAGCCATGACGTATGTGAGGTGAATATTCTTATTCATAGTTGTAATTATAGTGATATAATTTATGCGTCGAAATATAATTTCAATAGTTGATTTTAATAAAGTATATCCATAATAAAACTATAACCATCTAAAAGTAGGCTTTGTAGATTCTTCAATGTAGAACATTCGCGACAAACCACGGCATTCTTGCAAAAAAGTCGGGACAGCCAAAATAAAGTGAAAATGTCCCTGGAATGTCCCGGGAAATGCGTGACATATGTGTCATATGCATAAGGTCACCACAAAACGTTTGCTAAAAAGGCCTATATTTTGCTATTTATCTTTTATTTTCACCGTCCCGAATTTGTTTTTCAAAATGTCCCGTATTTGTTTTTCAAAATCTCCCGTATTTTCGACTAAACTCACTTGACTCACTGAAACTTGACTGAAAACGTGGAGGAAGATAGTTTTAATTTCTTACAAATCACGGTACGATTAATTATGATTGTAAACATAAACGCTTGTGTCGTATATTTGTGACGTGTTTCTTTTTTACATAACAAAAACAAGACATTTAAAAAAAAATATCAATAACATAACATTTATTTCGTGAAATACATTTTTATTTACTGCAATTTATTGTAGTCCTTCTTCGTACATACCCATCAGCATTTCTTTCCCATCAATTTTAACCATAATTAGCAATTTTTCAACATTTGACAATTTTTTGAGAGATAGAATAGCAATAAGCAGGGTGACCATACATCCCGTATTTCTCGGGACAGTCCCGGTTTTTTTCTGTTTTTTTGCTGTCCCGACTTTTTTGCAGAAATGTCCCGAGTTTTCAAATATTTTCAACGAAGTCAACTTGGCTTTTTATTCTTCAAATCAACGATTAAAATTATCTTCCCACCTTAGAAATTACATCACGATAATGAGGCTTTTGGAATAGATATCATAATCATCATCAGCATTGGCGCACTCAAAGGGGGGGAAGGGGTTCTAACCACCCCCCTTCCCTCCCCGAGCCAAGATTATAGTGTTATTTTACAGGAAAAAAGATAAAACTCCCTCAGAGGGTAAACAAATTTCAAATCCCCCCCTCGAGAAAATTCTGCGTACGCCTATGATCATCAGTATCACTTGGAGGGACAAGCACAGCATGTTTTTCCCATGGAAATCAATGTTAAAATTGCCGAATTTACCGTAGAAATGTGGATATTTAGTAGGGTTTTCCGCCTCATCAATAATTTTAAAAGTTGAACTGAATTCTCGATTTTCGAAAAATTGAGTTCGCTTAGAAATATGAAGCACAGAAAATTAAATATAAAATAATTAGCCGGACCTACTTTTGAGTTAGATATTCATGCAATAACATTTACTTATATCTTCTCAAGCACAAAAATGAGAATTAATACTTCTGTATTGTTTTATAATATTCAATATCATCAATCTATATAGTTTAGGATGTTTTGAAGTTAATTATGGGCCCATAAATTACACTGAAGAAATTCCGCAGCTTTAATCAAGCATTTTTTGAAGCAAAAGCAGGCAAATCCATAACTTGATCTTCAAGAAAATTTTCGAAATATCTAGCACCCATCAAAAAGAAAAAAAAAACAATTCATTTCTACGTTTCTTTAATTTTGATTTATGTCTTTCACGAGTTGCGCAGGAAGTCGCCATATTGGTTACCATGTATGTCCCTCCAGAAAAAGGAAAATATAACGTGATTCAAAAAGCCTCATTAAGAGACTAAAAACAAGAATATTCATCTCACACATTTGTCATGTTTTTTTTTAATTCACTGTAATTTGAAGTGGCACTTTATTTCTCGCGATTGGCGAATTTTCTGTGATTTTAGCACGAGTTAACAACTTCGCTTACTTTTGGCATCATTTAGCGATAATTGACATTGTCCCGCATTTTCCCGTATTTCGAATCCCAATTTCACGTATTTTTCTCGAGCAAATATGGTCGGCCTAACAATAAGCAATTCTTTACTTAGGATCTCTATCTCCCGTATTTCCACCGATAAAATACGGTAAACCTACGTATACCAATTTGTTTTCCGTGACCGACATACCACGGTCACTTTCCCTCGAATAGATGAGTTAACGGGCGCTTTATACATTATATTTTTTGTTCATAAATGCGTAGATGAAAATTTCTGTTACTTCAAGACAAAATGATATCGCATAATCCGCATTTGCAAGTTCCATTTATCAATGATGAAATATTAACAGTAGGAAGACGAAACGGGGGTCTTTTTGACCTTGCACGCTGTTTAAGCTTACATATCTCTGCTAAGAATAAACGAACCACCTGGAATTTCTGGACTTTTCCTGAATTAGCATGTTCTTATTGTATACCAAAGCTTCCTTTCGTTATCTTTTTTAACAACGAAGCTACGAGCGGATATACCTAGAAAGACCGAGGCGGGGTCATAGTGACTCTTTCTTATATTCTAGCACATTATGCGGTAAATACTACTATCGTCGTCACAATTGATTTCTAAGTAGGTTATAATCCTTCTGAAAGTCTTTTTTGCATTTGACCTTGTGTGTGACCTTTCTTTTCCTCTCATTCTTATCTGCAAGTGTCGTCAGCAGGTGTGTCATTTTTGGTTTTTGTCAAGCATTCTTGCCATATTATCCGTTAAATTGTTTATTCTTGGACGTAGAAAATTTGAGTGCATGTGATCTTTTCAAACAGTTAGTTTAGAACATAGTTTCCCAAACTTTTTGTTCCACCGCCCCCTTTTTCAGATAAATTTTTCCCTCACCCCCCCCCAACTCAAGCGAACCCATAGGATCCTCTGTTATACCCGTGGCTTCTATCGCCCCCTTGGCCCTTTCTATCGCCCACCAGGAGGCGATATTGCCCACTTTGGGAAACATTGGTTTAAAATGACGAGAAAACGTATATTTACTGAAGAAATACTCCAGGAGATGTAAAGATTAGATGAGAGAAACTCTGGAAGCAGTTATGATGAAAGTGCAGAAGAGCATAGATCTACCCTATGTCGAACTGTAGTGAAGAAAGTAGCGGTTCTGATGACGAAGATTTAAATCAATATAAAATTATTTCTCGGGCGCGGTAGCCCAGGTCGATAAGATACTCGCCTAAAGTACCAAAGGATGTTTAGAGGTGTCGCGAGTTCGATACCCGGTTCGTCTTTGTCAGAAAACTTTCCTGACACAGGGGTACAACAGACACGGCGATTTGACTGCAGAAAAAATTGCTACCGCAGGAAGTTCCCCATTGAGGAGTTAGTGCACCAAATTCTCGATGATGAGCATTGAAACACGCTTGCCGTTCGGAATCGGCAATAAATTGTAGGTCCCGGTCTAATTAGATCTCGTGTGCAGAAAATGACCGTGGTGTGACTCATTATAACTCGTTAAAGCCACAGAAATGATCTAAGAAAATGCAGCAGATGGGAGCATATGGAAAATCATAGAACCTTCATCAACTTTAGGATGTCGGGGATCGCAAAATATATTGAGAGAAAATCAAGGCCCCACATTTTATGCGTTCAAAAAACATAAATGAAAGTGTTCTGGGTTCGTGACGCCTTATTTTCTGCGACAAAATGATTCGACATATATATGGGCTTCAGAGGCTTCAGAAGCTGAAGCCCATCCTCGTCTGAATGAAACTTCTTGGTCAGTTTCTTTGCTTGAACTGGATGCAACGATAACCATTATGTATGCAAGAGGTGCAAAAAACTTCCTACTGAATTCATTGTGGTCGTCGAGATTTGGGGTCCCCTATTTTTTCCCCAAACAATGACAAGACATCGTTTCAAAGAAATTTTGAAATTCATGCGATTCGATCTGAAATCTGAAAGGTCTGAAATATTAAAAACTGACCAATTTTCTCTTGCATGTTCACTATGGATTTCATTCATAGAATACAGTGTGACTTGCTACAAACCAGGGCCCAATCTAACTATGGACGAACAACTTCTACCCTCAAAAGCAAGATGTCCATTTACACAGTATATCCAAAGTAATCCTGATAAATTTGGGATAAAATTCTGGCTTGCCTGCGTTGATTCCAAATATATTCTGAATGGACAGAAAATCAGTTTCGATTACACTGGGGCAGATAATACCAGACCAGCAAATCAACTTGTCTATGAACATGTAATTCGAAACAAAACAACAGATGATTATTTTACATCACTGAGATTATGTGCATTTTTTAAAAGGACAAGCTTGGTTGGGACCCTTCAAAAAGACCGTCGTGAGGTACCTCCAACTGCAAAAACAGGAACTGATATTACACTGACATCTTATCAGAGAAAAAAGATTAAAAATGTTCTAGTTCTGAGTTCACTTCATACTGATGTAACCAGGGCCGGTCTTAGGCCCAGCGGCGCCCGGTGCAAAAAAAGTAGTCAGCGCCCCCCCCCCCCCCAGGCGTAAATCCAGAGTGATGTGCCAGAGGAGGCAATTTTTGCTAGTCATACGGGACAGATTCATTCTACCATATTATCAGACACTCTTTGTGTTGTGACACCCCCCCCCCCCCATCCCCGGCACACCGCTATTTAACTTGTAAACAAGCATAAAAACCCAACTTGTTTGATTTAATTAACAGATTTAAAAACATTAAAAAAGCAAAACGTCACACATTTGTGCAGGATACTCATCACGGAGGATCAATCTTCTTCATACTTATGTTAATTGAGTTTTATGGTAAAATTCGTGTAGCGCACGCATCACGTACGGGCTAAGATGATAATAAAAGTGGTTAAATTAAAGTGATATTTCCGTATGATTTCTTTTCATATTTATAAAACACATGAACTTCATTTGAAATTACCCCTTTCAGTACCAGTACCAAGAAACGGAAGGGACAGGCTAACACCAGCTAAAGCACCGGGCCCTGCAACTTGGGCAGGCCCGTAACTATTCTGAGGCAATTTGGGCGGTGCAACGAGCCGAATGGGGGGGGGGGGCTTGTAACTCTTCCTTTTTCTGAGCATAACCATTTCAAGGAGACTCCAAGAAAAGACTGCCCCCGAGAAAGCACGCTACAGCCCTGGGGAAGGGGCCATATTATGCACTGCACAACTGCCCATCGATTATTTCCGTTTCGAAAAATAACTAATATTATACACACTCAAATCTTTGTTTTTTTTTAAATTCATCTCGGTCATTTTTTTCATACATATTTTACAGTTTTTTTATAAATACGTATCTTAAAGATATTTTTCTAGTAATGTATATTTAACGCGTTTCGGCGCCCCTTCTCATTTGCGCCCGGTGCAATTGCACCGGTCGCACTGCCCTAAGCCCACCCTGGATGTAACTATCAACGAAAACGTGAAAAAGACCCCAGAAATAGTTGCCTACAATAAAGAAATTAAATAAGGAGTTTACATCGTGGATCAAATGGTGCGATTATACACCAATAAGAATAGAAGTCGTTGCTGGCCAATGCATGTTTTCGGAAAAAATTACGAACCTTACTCAACAGATCCTTTTTCAAGAGAGCGAAAGGGGAAACGTTTCCGGGAAAAAATGACGAAAATTCTGTGAAATTTTAATGCGACGAAATTGTAATATTTTATACCGCCCCTCAACAGATCCTTTTTCACGCGAGCGAAAGGGAAACGTTTCCGGGAATAAATGGCAAAAATTCTGTGAAATTTTAATGCGACGAAATTGTAATATTTTATACCGCCCCTCATCAGATCCTTTTTCACGAGAGCGAAAAGGGAAACGTTTCCGGGAAAAAATGGCAAAAATTCTGTGAAATTTTAATGCGACGAAATTGTAATATTTTATACCGCCCCTCATCAGATCCTTTTTCACGAGAGCGAAAAGGGAAACGTTTCCGGAAAAAAATGGCGAAAATTCTGTGAAATTTTAATTCGATGAAATTGTAATATTTTATACCGCCCCTCAACAGATCCTTTTTCACGCGAGCGAAAGGGAAACGTTTCCGGGAATAAATGACGAAAACTCTGTGAAATTTTAATTCGATGAAATTGTAATATTTTATACCGCCCCTCATCAGATCCTTTTCCACGAGAGCGAAAGGGAAACGTTTCCGGGAATAAATGGCGAAAATTCTGTGAAATTTTAATGCGACGAAATTGTAATATTTTATACCGCCCCTCAACAGATCCTTTTTCACGAGAGCGAAAAGGGAAACGTTTCCGGTAAAAAATGGCAAAAATTCTGTGAAATTTTAATGCGACGAAATTGTAATATTTTATACCGCCCCTCATCAGATCCTTTTTCACGAGAGCGAAAAGGGAAACGTTTCCGGGAAAAAATGGCAAAAATTCTGTGAAATTTTAATGCGACGAAATTGTAATATTTTATACCGCCCCTCATCAGATCCTTTTTCACGAGAGCGAAAAGGGAAACGTTTCCGGGAAAAAATGGCAAAAATTCTGTGAAATTTTAATGCGACGAAATTGTAATATTTTATACCGCCCCTCAACAGATCCTTTTTCACGAGAGCGAAAAGGGAAACGTTTCCGGGAAAAAATGGCAAAAATTCTGTGAAATTTTAATGCGACGAAATTGTAATATTTTATACCGCCCCTCATCAGATCCTTTTTCACGAGAGCGAAAAGGGAAACGTTTCCGGGAAAAAATGGCAAAAATTCTGTGAAATTTTAATGCGACGAAATTGTAATATTTTATACCGCCCCTCATCAGATCCTTTTTCACGAGAGCGAAAAGGGAAACGTTTCCGGGAAAAAATGGCGAAAATTCTGTGAAATTTTAATTCGATGAAATTGTAATATTTTATACCGCCCCTCAACAGATCCTTTTTCACGCGAGCGAAAGGGAAACGTTTCCGGGAATAAATGACGAAAACTCTGTGAAATTTTAATTCGATGAAATTGTAATATTTTATACCGCCCCTCAACAGATCCTTTTTCACGAGAGCGAAAAGGGAAACGTTTCCGGGAATAAATGACGAAAACTCTGTGAAATTTTAATGCGACGAAATTGTAATATTTTATACCGCCCCTCAACAGATCCTTTTTCACGAGAGCGAAAAGGGAAACGTTTCCGGGAAAAAATGGCGAAAATTCTGTGAAATTTTAATGCGACGAAATTGTAATATTTTATACCGCCCCTCATCAGATCCTTTTTCACGAGAGCGAAAAGGGAAACGTTTCCGGGAAAAAATGGCGAAAATTCTGTGAAATTTTAATTCGATGAAATTGTAATATTTTATACCGCCCCTCAACAGATCCTTTTTCACGCGAGCGAAAGGGAAACGTTTCCGGGAATAAATGACGAAAACTCTGTGAAATTTTAATTCGATGAAATTGTAATATTTTATACCGCCCCTCATCAGATCCTTTTCCACGAGAGCGAAAGGGAAACGTTTCCGGGAATAAATGGCGAAAATTCTGTGAAATTTTAATGCGACGAAATTGTAATATTTTATACCGCCCCTCAACAGATCCTTTTTCACGAGAGCGAAAAGGGAAACGTTTCCGGGAAAAAATGGCAAAAATTCTGTGAAATTTTAATGCGACGAAATTGTAATATTTTATACCGCCCCTCATCAGATCCTTTTTCACGAGAGCGAAAAGGGAAACGTTTCCGGGAAAAAATGGCAAAAATTCTGTGAAATTTTAATGCGACGAAATTGTAATATTTTATACCGCTCCTCAACAGATCCTTTTTCACGAGAGCGAAAAGGGAAACGTTTCCGGGAAAAAATGGCAAAAATTCTGTGAAATTTTAATGCGACGAAATTGTAATATTTTATACCGCCCCTCAACAGATCCTTTTTTACGAGAGCGAAAAGGGAAACGTTTCCGGGAAAAAATGGCAAAAATTCTGTGAAATTTTAATGCGACGAAATTGTAATATTTTATACCGCTCCTCAACAGATCCTTTTTCACGCGAGCGAGAGGGAAACGTTTCCGGGAATAAATGACGAAAACTCTGTGAAATTTTAATTCGATGAAATTGTAATATTTTATACCGCCCCTCAACAGATCCTTTTTTACGAGAGCGAAAAGGGAAACGTTTCCGGGAAAAAATGGCAAAAATTCTGTGAAATTTTAATGCGACGAAATTGTAATATTTTATACCGCCCCTCAACAGATCCTTTTTTACGAGAGCGAAAAGGGAAACGTTTCCGGGAAAAAATGGCAAAAATTCTGTGAAATTTTAATGCGACGAAATTGTAATATTTTATACCGCTCCTCAACAGATCCTTTTTCACGCGAGCGAGAGGGAAACGTTTCCGGGAATAAATGGCGAAAATTCTGTGAAATTTTAATGCGACGAAATTGTAATATTTTATACCGCCCCTCAACAGATCCTTTTTCACGAGAGCGAAAAGGGAAACGTTTCCGGGAAAAAATGGCAAAAATTCTGTGAAATTTTAATGCGACGAAATTGTAATATTTTATACCGCCCCTCATCAGATCCTTTTTCACGAGAGCGAAAAGGGAAACGTTTCCGGGAAAAAATGGCAAAAATTCTGTGAAATTTTAATGCGACGAAATTGTAATATTTTATACCGCCCCTCATCAGATCCTTTTTCACGAGAGCGAAAAGGGAAACGTTTCCGGGAAAAAATGGCGAAAATTCTGTGAAATTTTAATTCGATGAAATTGTAATATTTTATACCGCCCCTCAACAGATCCTTTTTTACGAGAGCGAAAAGGGAAACGTTTCCGGGAAAAAATGGCAAAAATTCTGTGAAATTTTAATGCGACGAAATTGTAATATTTTATACCGCTCCTCAACAGATCCTTTTTCACGAGAGCGAAAAGGGAAACGTTTCCGGGAAAAAATGGCAAAAATTCTGTGAAATTTTAATGCGACGAAATTGTAATATTTTATACCGCCCCTCAACAGATCCTTTTTTACGAGAGCGAAAAGGGAAACGTTTCCGGGAAAAAATGGCAAAAATTCTGTGAAATTTTAATGCGACGAAATTGTAATATTTTATACCGCTCCTCAACAGATCCTTTTTCACGAGAGCGAAAAGGGAAACGTTTCCGGGAAAAAATGGCAAAAATTCTGTGAAATTTTAATGCGACGAAATTGTAATATTTTATACCGCTCCTCAACAGATCCTTTTTCACGCGAGCGAGAGGGAAACGTTTCCGGGAATAAATGACGAAAACTCTGTGAAATTTTAATTCGATGAAATTGTAATATTTTATACCGCCCCTCATCAGATCCTTTTCCACGAGAGCGAAAGGGAAACGTTTCAGGGGAAAAATGACGAAAATTCTGTGAAATTTTAATTTTATGTAATATTTTATACCGCCCCTAAAGAGATTTGTTGGAAGAAGATATTTCATACTTTGCCTGGATTGTGTTTAGGCATTCTATAGAATGACTAGTCATTCTATAGAATGCCTAGGCAAAGTATAGAATAAAACCGGTATTTCATACTTTGCCTGAAACGACCAGGCATTGTATAGAATGCCTAGGCATTCTATAGAATGCCTGGATTTCATACTTTGCCGGTAACATATATTCACATAGTGGGGTTCAGTATACACAGAAACAGTCATAAAACCTCAATACAGTGGAACACTCGTTTATACGACTCTCATTCCAATACGACTTTTACTCATTCATTTACACATGTTTGGCTTCGGTCGCAGTTCATTCCTATACATTTTAATGTTAAAATATTTAATTCATTAGACGTAACAAGATCAATTACACGGCGTTTTTATTTCAACTGGAACCCCGAAACTCGGTAAAAATTTCATTTTTGTCCATAGGATTTCAATTTTTTTTTGTAGGTAGCAAAAGACGTCACTGAAATTAATATTTTTACGAATATTATCGCCGGAAAAAGCAATAATTTTTAGTATGATTGCAAACGGATACATAAAAATTCAGCAAGCTGATGACCCCTTTAAAGTGGGCTCTAAAATCGTTTGTTTATTGTAAGTTTTTGAGAACTCTGGAAACGCGCAGCAAGCCATAAACAAAATAATTTACATTTTTCGAAATGCAACTATATTAGATGTACAGACCATACTACTTCTTCGCATACTACATGTTCCTTCCGAGTTTTTCCATTGTGTTAGTGCTTCGTTTCCCAGCGTTATTCCTGGAGCATTTGCAACTGGTCTGTTGGTGAGAAACATGTGCAATATATCAGTTCGTTTTTTAATTTCCAGTAGAATTTCCTTTGGTTGTGGTATCTTGTATTCTAGCTGGCTACGTGGAATCAGCTGTTCTTAATTTCTGAAAAAAAGAAAAGCCCCTCCCCCCCTCCCTCTCTTGAACGTGAAATGCAAATTGACAAAAAATCTGGATGCATGAAAGAGTGAAGTTTGTGAAGAAATTAAATATGCCGAGTTACTTTTGGAGACGGTTGCAAAAAATATATAATAAAAATAAATCTGTAATTATAAACAGTATTGTTCCCAGAAAACCTTACAAATTTGTTTTTAATTTTCTTTTTTTTGTCATTTGTAAAATAATCGTAAGAATCCTGGAGAGAGAGAGAGAAATTAAATATTATCAAAAAATCGCAATCTCATGACCTTTCTTTGTTTTCTTCACATTCAGATAATTTTTAAGCATAATCCGAAAGTTAAATAAAAATTAATTTCTGAGAATTTGGGAGAAGTTGCGGCTAAATGAAAACTGTCGTGATTCGGTCTCTGGAAAGTCGTATAAACGGGATTCTCTCTCTCTCCACTGTATTTGTTTTCTTTTCTTCATTCCCCCTCTCTTCAGATCTGGAGACCACCCAATGTCCGAATTTGACTGGTCTTGTGCTACCACACTGATGTTTATCTATCTATATTGCTCTCTATAAAATAGAATGTTTAACCCCGGCATCTGATGACAACCCGGTAATTTTAGATCCTTTCTACTCCCAGGGTTATATAACTAAATCGTTTCACTTTAACGAGCATTAAAAAAAAAATCAATAAATGGTCATATCCTTGGCCTCCGCCATCTGTTCTTTGTCTTTTTATGAGAAGTCGGTCCCTGGAAAACTTATCTTTTCAGTTGAACTTTCCTTTTCCTTTTTGAAAAAGAAAAAAAAAAAAGATGTCATAAAACATCAATCTCACAAATGGCGGAATCTTTTTTGTGCAGGTTTTTTCTTTGACTACCTTCATATTCGTTTGAAGCTGAAGCTGCTTCAGGAAAACAAGAAAAGGGGCTTTGCCCCACCAGTGGTCATTTTTTATCTTCACTGGTGGGGCAAATAGAAAGGCTAGCGGGGCAAAATCCCCCCCCCCCAGTTAACATGTTAAAAAAAGGCCTGCCTAAAGGTTATCTGATGTGGCTTGCATCCTCAAACCTAATTTTGTAAAAATGAACTAAGCAGCACATTTAAAAATCGCTTATGTGGCACATTTTCAGATCACTAAAGTAGCCTCAAAGATCACTTTCACATACAAATATCACTTAAGTAACCCGCGACACAGTTCTAGAACACTTAAACGATTCGTGGCACATTTAGAGATCCCTTGAGTGACATGTGGCACAGTTTTAGAGCACTTCGGCCCCCAGTGCGGTTCTCTATCACTGAAGTTACCCTCGAAACATTCCCAGATTACTTAAGTGATCCGTGGCATAATTACGGATCATTTGAGTGAAGCGCGGCACCATTCTAGAGCACTTAAGCGGCCCGGACACATTTACAAAGCACTTGAAGGATCCGTGAAACATTCAGAGATCACACTAAAGTGGCTCTGTAGGGGACTTATAAATAGGTAGAATGTTAGTTTAGGTGCCCAATAACTGTCGAAAGGTTTTTTCCGTTTTTGGCGCACCGAATAAGATGCCATTAAGAATATTTAATATCTTCATAAAGGGTGGTTGGTAATATAAGCATCATACAACCCCCCCCCCCCTCGACGCTGACGAATGACCCCTTACCGTTGGCTCGTGTTTATTATGCCTGTTCAGGCAAAAAGATTTAAATTTCTTCAATATGATTTATTTTCCAGGTCTTGACCCTGCGAGTCCACTCTACGAAGACTATGGAGGTACCGTTCACCTTTTCCGAGACGACGCTGATTTCGTCGACGTGATCCACACCAACGCTGACATGCTCATTTATGGAGGAGTAGGAATTGGAGAAGCGATCGGACACGCAGATTATTACCCGAATGGTGGAATACGTCAACCTGGATGCTCCAGCACCTTGAAGGGTGCTTTTCTCGATCTGATCATGAGTAATATATACTGATATATATATTTTCAAAATACACGCTTTTAACACAACGAATTAAAGCTATTAATTACTTTAAAATTCATCGCTAAAGAGCATTGCAATGTTTTACGAATTGAGAACATGATTTTGATTGGAGGGGGACCACTTTCATTTCGGACAATTCGGAGGACCAAAGTGATAGAACAATAGATTTGGCCATCTTTCCCCCTTTTTCCGGTTATTTTCAAAAAATAACTGCTTATGTTCCGCAAGGGACAGAGCGGGGGCCATGCGTGGTATTAATGGTTATTTCCCCCACATTTCGGGGAGGGGGGGAACCAAACTCCCTAGTCCTCCGCCCCTTGCTACGGTCTTGTGGTGATTGCAATAATAATATGCGTCCAATAACTAACCTACAAAAAAAAGTTATTCGATATTTAAAAAATAGTGATATATAATGACTATATAACATCCATCTCAAATTCGCTTTCGTAATGATAACGTTTCAACAGTTCGCCAGTTACTTACTTAAAGCAGCAATTACTCTGCACAGAAAAATAATACCACTTGCCCATGCACACTACAGTAAATCAACGTAGACCAAATTGTATTCACTCTATACCACATGTGTGTGTGTGTGCACATAAAGATATTTTACAAAAACCCTTTATTTTCATAGCGCCAAGGTTTTTCAATTCAATGAGGCTTTTCGAATAGACGTCATAATCAACATCAGCATCACTCTGAGGGACAAACACTGGATGATCCCCATAGAGCGATCTTCCCAAGAGCGAAAATGAGAATTAATGTCTCCGTATTGTCTTATATTATCGAATTGCATCAATCCATATAGGTTAGGTTGTTTTGAAATTAATTATGGGCCCATATAAATTACATTGAAGAAATTCCTTTCCCAACTTAAAGATCCTATCTCACCCTCCAAAGAATCTGGTATCTACTTCATTCCATGCAAGGATTGCGAAAAAGGGTATATTGGCCAAACTAGGAAAAATCTGAATATTCGAGTTCTCGAACACCGAAAGCATGTTGTGAAGGGGTGGACGGATATTTCGGCTATTGCCCAACACTGTTGGCAACTTTCACATAATTTTGATTTTGAGAAAGCATCTGTTTTTAAAAAAGCAACATATAATTCCAAACTGAATTTTTTCGAGGGATACTTCAATCAGAACATGCCAGGATTTCCTCGTTAATGATGGAAGAAGCACTCCACCTATTTCGTCAGCTTGGACAGGCTTTATTAACTTCAGTCGAGACAGAATTTTCAACACTTTGCAACAGATGGCGCCCCAAATCGCATCCAAAGATCACTCGGACTCAGCAAATACAAAGGCGAGCTCTCGGGACGACCAGACATAAACATCACCCCTCCACGACTCATTTGTGTGATTTCTGACAAGGAGGTTATAATCCCCTCCATGTTATTCTTTCTTCCAAGGATTTCTGACCACGAGGTCCTGATGACGGCTCTCCATTTTAGAGCCGAAACGCGTCGACCATTCGACCAATTAAATTTTAGTCTTAAAAACGTGTCAATTTTTTGTATAAATTAAAGCCAGGCAAATTTCTCATTTTTGTGATAGTACATATTTTAGTGGTTAATTTCATGATACTTTGTACTACTAGTTAACTTGATTTATATTATTTATTTGTGGGATTTCAATTTACCGTATATACTCGTGTATAAGCCGAGTTTTTTTGTGGAAAAATTCGTTCTCCAAGTGGTGGTGGGGGGGGGGGGGCGGTCGGCTTATACTCGGGTCAGTTTTTGATGAGAAAATATCGACCCCCGCAATCAGTAGTCATTTTTATAGCAGTGTTCGAGAAACCGGCATTATTGGTATGGGAAGTGTTCAAACCCCACGGAACCGATAATGTCAAAGCCGAGGCAAAGAAATCGAAAACATCATTGGCTTTGATACCAGGTGGGCTAACGTCGATTGTACAGCCTTCAGATGTGAGCATCAACAAGCCTCTCAAAGACTTTGAGGAGTATGTGAATCGAATGGATGAGTTCCGATGATAAAGAAACTACAAAAAGTGGTGCCTTGAAGAAGCCTGACATTGGCCTAGTGTGATAATGGTTACATGAGGCGTGGAATTCTGTTTCCGCCGAAATTATCATCCGAAGTGTTGCATCAGTAATGCGATGGGCAGAACTGAAGATTATATCCTCTTTGAAAGTGAGATTGGCGATGACAGCCCAGACGAGGATAAAAACGAAGATGTCGCACCCCTGTGATGATCTGATGGATTACAATGAGCTTGGAGACTCAGAAGAAAGGGTTTAAAAAGTTTGAATCATTTTCTACTGTAAATTTCCGCATGCTATTTATGTATTTTGCATGAAAATATAAGAATTTTTTTTCTCTAAAATGCACAAATTTTTTGGGGTCGGCTTATACACGGATTTTTAATTTATTGCGGTTTTGGTGGTCCTGAAGTGGGGGGGGGGGTCGGCTTATCACAAGTATATACGGTATATTTCGTGCTATCAAAAGTTTGTATCGGTTTTTAATTTTCTTATGATTATAATCCCCCCCCCCCCAATATTGGCAGGAATTTACCTCTTGGAACTGATATACTGCATATGAGAAAGTAATTGTTATTTAATAAAATAAAATCGAATACATTCCCGACTTATAATATCACTGTTTTTTATATAGTTAATGTTATGTTCTTTTTCTTTGCAGAGGGTAAAAGGGACAGGGTTTGCAACCACGAGAGAGCCGTTCATCTGTTTACGGAGTCCATACTAGAGCACAATCCGTGCAAATTTGCCAGCTTTCCTTGCAGCAACTTCACCGAATTCTCGTTTGGAAAGTGTTTCCGTTGCGAAACTGAATATTGTGGAATTATGGGATACCAATCACAAGGAACTGGCGTGCACTACCTGCTGACAGACGAAAAGAGTCCCTATTGCGGTATATTCAAGTTAATCATATATATCCGCTGATTTTCATACACTAAGAAAAACTATCGATTCATTAATGAGGCTACAGCAGAAGCGTTCGTACGATTTTCTAAAGAATGGTGGTAAAGCTCCTCCACTTCCCAAGAAGAGGAGCTTCGTTTTTTTACCGCAAAACAGCACTAAAATCTCGGATAAAGATCTGAAATTTTCCTGCGTACGCCGGTGGGATGCAGTATGGTTTAGCGCACCTGGAGCCAAATCATTGACTTTTGGCATTTAGGATACCAATAAGAATGCCGTTTTTAGTGCAAACTCGGTACATGCAAAAGAAACGATTACACAGAATACGTTCACATCATCGAATCCATTGTTGATGTGTATTCATTTTTTTGCGAGCTACTTAAAAACATATAGGGCATGAAGAATTATGTATCAATTTTTTGAGGAGCATCCAAAACTTTCGAGTAGCTAATAAGTGGATGAAAAAAGGCTTACATGCAAGCAATAATTAACAGAGGAAGTAAAAAAATTTTCCGCGACTGAGAAGATTGATAATGACGTACGGAGTTTCCTCTTTTTCACTCCGAATTTTCTATCGGATTTCCATAAATTTTCAAAGATTTTTTCAAACTTAATGTTTAAAAAATAATAATAATAAAGTTAATGCAAAAAGCACGTTCCTGTAGTCGACACTAAGATGAGTTTTATTCTTTCTTCCAGCGGATAATGCAGTATTATCGATTGAATTTTCCACGAAAAATGCGAAGTCGTATGGTTCCATAGTCCTCATCCTAACAAGTGGCGATGGCGTCGAGAAGCTTAACGTGACTGTAACAAAGTAAGGAATACGTGTTTCGTCTCCATGCAAAAATTATATAGGCCTATATTCCTTGCTTTCATGTAAGCTATTAACATTACAAGGCGTTATTCACCGACTTAGTTTAAACTATAGTCACAATTTTTTGAAAAGTGATCGACACGGATTGGTTAAATTGGGGTTTTTAACCAATCTATGTTGATCTCTTATCCAAAAATTGTCACTGCAGTTTAAACCATGTTGGTGAATACGGCCCTTAGAGTCACAAATGTCCTGACGTCTTACTTTTCGAGACCGGGTGCCACGTTAAATTGTCACGAAAAGTGTTCATTACAAAAAGTAATAACGTGGAATAATAACGAACGTAGACCAATGTTTCCGAAAGTGGGCAATATCACCTCCAGCGGGGGCGATGGAAGGGTCCAAGGGGACGATAAAAAGCTACGGGCACAAGATAGGGTACCTAAGTGGTGCAGTGGTAAGATGGTCTTCCACCATGGAGGGTACCGTCAAGGTCCACGGGTTCGAATCTGGGGAAGAACATCAGAAACAAGTTCTTCACCTACCGAGCCTGGAGTGACGACCGATAAATGGTGTCTTCATTTCCAACCCAGCTCCACTGGTTTCGCCGTAGGGCGAAATATGGCCGGAGTTGGTGTGTGGTAAAGTGGTACTTCGAGTGGTCCTAGTGACGGACTAGCATCACAAGGTCCCGGGTTCGAACCTCACCATCGCCACAGTGGTGGTCGGCTGAAGTTGGTTTCTGTGGTTCCCAACTTCGAGCCCAAAATGTGAGCCGATCTTCCCGTTAAAAAGTCTCGACGGAGAGAGCAACAGGCCTACAACGGTATACTATTCAATCATTGCATTTCTTATCGATTCTTATCACATTGCACTTCAATCTTGCATAGTTAGAAAAATTGATGGCGGATGGCAGCACTACACGTAACAAACATTACACAGAAACAAACTTCACGGAAGGTTCACTACACACACACATTCTAACATGTATCACTTCATTAGAAGTTCCGCAGAGAAATATGGACGAGGTGCATGTCTGGTTTAGTAGTACTGTAATAGGTAAAGTGGTACAACACATGCATCATACGGGTTCGCTTGAGTTAGGAGAAGAGAAAAAAATTTCTGAAGAAGAGGTGTCAAAGAATGGAATAAAAAGTTTGGGGAACTATCGCATCAGGGGTGGCCAACTTCTCTCTGTTCGAGGGCCGACATAATGGGCTGACGCAGTGTCGCGGGCCGCTCCAGGGACAAAACTCCGGTATATGAGCCGCATGCACATTTTAACAGGATTTAACTAATATCTTCATTTAATTAAATATTAATAATAAATTATTATTAATGAATTGTTGTTAAGAAAACTTTTTTCAGCAAATTATGTACCAGAATACCACCATATACTCTACCACCATACTCTACCACCATATACTCTAACCAGAATGGAGAATGTTTGTTACTTCATATGAAACGCTTAAAGTTTATCGAACAAAAAAATGATTTGGTATTTTGAAATTCGTTATTATGAATTTCATGCAATGCTTTCCACTTGACTGAATATTTTTACTAATTTGTATTTTTATGATAAACTTTTTGTGTTTGTGCGTTAAAAGTACTAATTTTTTTTGTCAAAAAATCAGAATTTGTTTTTCTACACCAACCACAATTTTGTCAATCAAAACTAATGTAAAAAATATAATAGTTTTTCATCTTGTCGCGGGCCGCAGCTGTTGGCCACCCCTTGCTGTAGATGGATTCGTGAATGAATGATATCTTGTTCGATAGAGCGCTAAAAAGAATGTCTTTAATATCCATCGACCTAGAGTTAACGTCTTCAGATAATGCAATAGAACTGCCGTTTTTAGGTGCCAAAATCGAGTCCTTTGTTCTTTCTTTTAAGAAGCTCATCGTAATCCATCAGCTCATCGTAGGGGGTGCGCATCTTCGTTTTTATCTTCATCTGGGCTGTCATCGCCATTGTCACTTTCAAAGAGGATATCATCTTCTGTTCCGTCCATCGCATTGCTGATGCAACACTTTTTGAAGGATCTGATAATAATTTCGGTGGAAACAGAATTCCATGCCTCATGTACCCCATTAGGCACACTAGGCCAGTGTCAGGTTTCTGCAAGGCACCACTTTTTGTAGTTTTTTTATCATCGGAACTTATCCATTCGATCCACAAATTCCTCAAATAGTCTTTGAAAGGCTTGTTGATGTTCACATCTACAGCGTAGCCGGTCAATTTGTTTCACTCAACTTGTCGCGCTCAACTCGTCGCTGTACAAGTTTGTCACCGTATCAATTCGTCGTGACGTCAATTTATATTATATTACATCGCAGAATCAATTCGTCGATTCTTCACTGTACATGTTCCACGCGAGCTTGTATGTAGGTTTTTGTCTTACACGTGAAATAAAAAACATGAACGCAGTTTACTGAAAATAATTATTTTTTGTCATTGCGGAAAAGGCCATCGAAATTAAAATTACAATATCAATTACATTCAAAAATTTAACTGCATATAAAAAATTTAATTATATTTGAAAATTCAGTTATAAAAAAATTTGAAATGTTAAATAATTGATTTTTGCTGTGTTGAAATTTCAATATCATGTGAAAAATTTCGGTTTGTATGATATTCCCCAAATTACAGTGAGCCTATCTTTAACTTTAAACTTCTATCTGCCCCATGGGCTCGAGAGTTTCTCTCCACCCCCCTTCGAGAGTCACCAACATTTACCATTACAGTATCTCCACAACAACTTGAAATATTTAATTAATTAATAATTCAATTAAATTAATATTTTATTTTCACCGTATAAGCCGCACTTCCCGCTTTTTGTTGGGATTTCTAATTTCTCACAGCGCAGGGAGTTGGGTGCAGATCAAGGGTAGAAATGGACAGTGCTTATGAATGACGATTCGACGAAGCTTTCATATTGCCCACAGGATGAGCATCGATAAAGACTATATAATCACCAATAAGAAAGATGACTATGGGTCAGTCGCATAGAACCATAAATCCTATGTTTATGGTCAGTCGCATATCTTTGGCTGGCTTGTTTGAATATTTTCACACAGTTTTCATTAGTGTCTAAGTTTTTGGTAGTGAAGGTTGGTGTATATTTTTCTGTTGGCAAAAACATGGAATATTGCAAATCCGAACGTGAAAATGATATGTTGGTTTGCGCGTGTGTTTAAAAGTTTTTCCCCCATAATTTATGGTCCGAAATTAAAAAAACTTTAGATGAATCGAATGAATTAGCCTATTATTAATTTTCTTTATTTGAGTTTTTTGTTGTATCATAAAATACAGATTATACGGATGACAAAAAATAATGTAGTACATTTTAAATTAAATTGTTTAAATTCAATTTAAATTGCAATAAATTGAAATCTTCTCCTACGTGTGGTTAAAAAAAAATAAAAAAAATAATGATAGTTTAAAATAGCATCACTTGTTATTCTATTAATCATCATCAGGCTTTTTATTGCGATATTCACGTTATATAACGTGTTTAAATAAAATGTTACTCAAAGGCACTGAAAATAAAAGTTTAAATATTGTGGAGTGTTTATATGTACCATACAAATCGTTTTTAAAATTAAAATTATCCTGATAAATGTAGGCTATAATCAGAGGCGGATTTAGTTTTCCCACATGTGGGCTATTCAAACCTTGCTTCCCTTTCACGAACTCATGTTCTTGATCACCAATTACTCAATTTTGGTTACGCCAAAAATTCGCTTGAACTTGTTATCTTGGGATGAAGCCCGCATACCCCTCCCCACCCAGGAAATATACCTCTAAATATAATCTTATATTGTCTGTTAATGTTAATTCACTTGTTAAGTTAATTCTTGTTGTTAAGAAATTTTAAACTTTTTAAAGTTTTTAAATTTTAATCGTTGACTGGAGCCGTATGAGTGTCATGTACATGAAGTTACATACAATGGTCTAATTAAAAGTCTGATTTCATTCTTTTACTTGAGACTTGTTATTTTAGAGTGGAAAAAAAAAACAATCAAAACTCGATTAACATTTGCAGTGGTGTCAGAGACAGGGATGATGTGGGTGCCCACGGTGCTCCATGGAATGGGTATGAGCACCCAGAGAAATGATTCAGAAATCAAAATTTACGACTTCAAGATCAAGACAAGAAGTCACAAGTTCCAAACACTTCCGGCATCTTTAGCCAGTTAAAGGTGACGACATGAAGGAAACATTCAGGAAGGAGGGGTGGGGGGCGCTGAAAATCGCTATTCATTCCGCATGTTAGGGACTCAAACCGTAAGGGGGGTCGAAAGTTGCTTACGTCATCAACCACTCCTTTTTGAAGATATGAAATATTCTAAGCTACTGACGAAATTTTTCTGACAGGGGGAGCTCAGTATTTTGCTGACAAGGGGGTGGGGGGGGGGCAGGGGGTCAAAAATGGCTGAAAATCTGCTTACGTAATACTTGAATGGCCCCACAGCGGATGTACCAACAGCAATATTCGATGAGACGTCCGCACCATACTACCTTCGCCACGATCGATCAACTACTACGGGAAACGGGAACCAGCACAGCATGATGAAGGGAGACCGTGCAATGTACGCACTCCCCAAATGGAAGAAACCATGCTGCAACGGTTTGCCGATTCCCCGTCGACGAGTACACTGAAGTCCAGACAAGACCCGGACTCTGTCCCTTGAGGGATATAAGCCCTTTACCCTATTGGGTTGGGTCTCGCCGACGAGTACACTAGCGGTTGCAACTGAACTCGATGTTCCTGGCATCTTCGAAAGCGTCCCGGAATCGGTTTTACGTCGTTGTACTCTTTGCAATAACGTCAGCTTCCAACAACTCTTGTAATAATTAATCAAATAAATCTTTTTGTAGTTATTATTGTACTTTTTGTCGTTCCAGCGTGGCGTCGAAACCTGCATGCGTTTTTCGCGATTTTCACTCTCTCAACGTGGTTTGCAATACCATGTTCCATTGCATTTTTTTGTTCCTCGTGGTGTCTACTAACCCGCTGAGTTTGTCGGTCCATTAACAGAACACCCTGTATATTGTTTCTAGTCTTTGTAATTGCATTTTTAATTGTTTTGCTGTATTTTTGGAATATATGGGCATCTTTTTTTCAGCCACCTCGTTGGGCATTTTGCCTGTTGCGACGTTGTATTTGTATTTATATGGGGCCAGATGGTATTACCGGTCCCCCCCAAGAAGAATTCCTTTTTGGAACTCGTCGGTAGTATAGAAATCTGACCGCCAACTCTAGTCTCGTCGGTTCCCTTTACTCTATTATTCCCAGAGGCTGTCGAGGCGCATGAAACTGTAGCACCGTCTGCGGCCCGTGGTGTTACACTAGAAATGATGAAACAAATAATTTCAGAATTAATGAAAAAAATAACAATGAAAGAAATAATTTCATAATTTGTGATAGAAATGATTTCACAATCAATAAATGAATAATTATAGAAAAGGAATGATTTGAGTATATAATTGAGCATTAAATATTTTCAGAATTGTTGAATTAAATAATTACCTAAAGAATCATTTAAAGTTATTTCAGATTAAAATTAATCATAATCAATTTAATTAATCAAAAAAACTTTTTCAGAATTTGTGAAAAAATGTGATTTCAGAACCAATTAAAATTGATAATAAAAGAATTCACGTTTGGGCCGCTGAAATCACGAGGGCCCAATTGGCACCTTCTATTAAGATGTCACTGTTAATTACATGAGTATGCCTTTATAAGAAACGGGATTCTTCTTACAATTATAAATATCTCAATATGAGTTGGTGGCCCGCGGGCTTCTTGGACAATTTCAATTTGGCCCAAGGTGTCTGAAAGGTTGAAGACCCCTCCCTTTGGGCGAACTCATCCGCCATCTTTGAGTGAAGTGTGATGCCATTGTGGCGATAGCGTTCGCCACTGGATGGCGCTGTTCGCGCAATAGTAAAAGAGCTTGCCCGCAATAGAGGAACTTGACACGTTTTGCCGATGAAATCAGACGGTCACACGCAGTGATGGTAACTCGTGGGAAATTTCCCATTTCGTGGGAAAAATTGGCTAAAATTTACTCAAGTGGGAAATTTCGGAACAGATGCAGAAAATTTAGTCAAAAGGGAATTTTTTTAGGGAAATTTCGCTGGAAGAAGCTACCATCACTGGTCACGCGGTCCGCTTGCATCGATACGTTCTTGTAGATTGTAACTTTAGTAGTGTAATAAATGTTTAATTTCTTAAATTGTGAAGGAATGTTGCCTTTAACCGCCTCATTCCTATTACAACACCATTATCATCGCGGTTGTTCTCTTGCCAACATTTTTTTTAACGATTAGGCGTCACTTAATAATTCAAGTTAGAACGGTGTGAAACCAGTTTTTTGTTCAAAGACGAAGGATGATGGGCCCGCTCCCTTTTTTGAGCGCCTCATCTGAAACGAGACTGGCTGATCCGCGGGAAAAAAAAACACGTTTGTCTGACGACTGGTTTGCATTCCGCGTCCGTCGATCTTCGCACTTGTGCGTGTCAGCCGGAAAAAGAAATTGAATGAAAAATTTTTAAAAGAAAATATCGAGCAAATCGGTCGATTCTGCAATAAACTCGTATTCTATAATCCGTTTTTAATAATTGTGTATGTATTATGCCAATATTTACAACAGAATTGACGTTAGCTTTTGTAATTTTTCAGGAGCGATGAGAAGTTGTTGCCGGGGCAAATTAGAAAATTTACTTTAGCACTGAATCAGAAGATGCAGTCCATCAAAGAAATCAGCGTCGTATACGTCAAGTACAGGGGCTTTTTCTTCAAGGGAACAGACCAGTTCACACTGGGATCCATTAAACTCGTCGATACCAAGGAATCAGTTCTGTAAGTTTTGGCTGTTTCAGATTTAGTAATCACCAAGGCTCAGACGCTGTTGACCTACGAAATGACCAAAAAACTCGAAAAATGTCCTAGCACTAAAAAAGAAGTGTCTTAGAAATGACAAAACAAACTTCTTTAACTCCTTAACGATTACGGACGAGATCTCATATAAACGCAAATGGAAGAAATTCATTCCAGCTCTCCCTGGTTTTTTTTACCATCTTTCTTTAATAATTGTGAAGCTTTATATTGTAACCCTATGAACTCAATTTTTTCTCTCTACCGTTCTTTCTATTTCCCTGTTTAGTATAGAATGATATACACATTGACACTAATCTTTTTCCTCCATCTATTTCTAACATGCGAAAAAGAAAATCAGTTTTATCGCTCTTTATTTCGAATATAGATCATCCAAATTTGTTGCCAAAAGTCTTCACACGGAGAGGTTAAAAAACGACTATGTTCGAAAGTCACAGAATAATTTTTTTATTGTATTGAAAATCACATGTAAACTTACTGTCGAAACTATTAGATTTCCTCGAAAATGGCAATGTAATTTTTTGAATAAATAGTTTCTAATTTATGAATGCATTAGGAAAGGGATCATTCTACGCAGAATCGATGTGGGAGGGTGGGGGGTTGCGATTTCCTGAGTTTTGATGACAAGGGGGAAGGGGGTTTTGGATGATGCTTACGTCATCAACCACCCTTTATGAAAATATGCAGTAACTTTAATGGCATCTTACTCGGTGCGCCAAAAACAAGAAAAACCTTTCGATAGTTTGTGGGCACCTGAACTGATATTCTCCCTATTGGTAAGTCCTATACAGAGCCGCTTTAGTGATCTCTAAATGTTTCACGGATCCAAGTGATCTGGAAATGTGTCCTGGCCGCTGAAGTGCTCTGGAACTGTGTCACCCATTACTCAAGTGATGCGTAATTATGCCGCGGATCACTTAAGTAATCTGGGAATGGGCCGCGGGTAACTTGAGTGAGATGTAGAACTGCACTGGGTGGCGCCTCTGAACCCACGAATATGCGTAAGGAGGTAGAGCCGATGACAAAATTTTGCTGACAAGGGTGGGGCAGGAGCGTCAGAGCTTTGCTGACAAACGGGGGGGGGGGGGTCACAAATGGCTAAAGATTTGCTGACGTAATACCTGAACAGCCAAATCTAAAAGACAAAATATAAATTTCTGCTAGTGAAGTTCTATAACTAGTTAAACTTTTTGCAACATCACAAACATTAATTAAAGATCATGGAAAATAAAAAAAATCTGATCTCTCGCAATTGCTCTTCAATTTCAAAAATTTCAGGTGGTGAAAAAATTTTCTTAGGGCAGTGAGCCTACTGCTTCCCCCCCCCCCCATTATTTGGTCGAATTTTGTATTAGCAAATTGGGCTACCCCATTACAAGCAGACCTATCAGAACTTTACTGACGGTATTGATATCATCAATAGGTCCAAGTCTTCTTTCTGTAAGGACTACCACTACTACTAAACCACACATGCACCTCGTCCATAATTCCTCGGCGGAACTTCGAATAAATTGGTACATGTTGGAATGGGTGTGAGTAGTGAACCTTCCGTGAAGTTTGTTTCTGCGTAATCTTTATGTGTAGTGCTGCCATCAATTTTTCTAACTGTGCATGAAGTGTAATGATTGAATAGTATACCGTTGTAGGCCTGTTGCTCTCTGCGGCGAGACTTTTTAAAATAAGAGATCGGCTCGCGTTCGCGCCTCGAAGTTGGGAACCACAGAAAACCAACTTCTGTTAGGACTGGATGGTGGAAACAGAATAAGCTGAAGTTTCATCATATACAAAACAAAGCCACAACAGGCAAAATGCCCAAAGAACGACTGAAAAAGATGACCATAACAGATATGGAGGTGATATATTTTAAAATTCAGCAACCCTAAAAATTCAATTAAAAACAATACATACATGATAAAATATTATACAATGCCCATAAAGAATACTTATGGTTTGTCTTGTTCTAAGAATGGATAGCTTCTCGATTTACCCCAACATGTTTATCGTATTCCTTTTTTAAACGTGTCAATTGTGTTACAATTTATTAACAACCCTATTAGAGAAAAATTCCCTGCGACACCATAACCTCGCATTGTCTCTTACCAATCGATACTGGTGCCCCCTTGTAAAAGCAGTTGATTGAAGGCGAATTGATAAATCCTGGTCTATCTATCCATACCGTATACCGGGAGATATGATCGAAAACACTTCGATCATATCTCCCCGACACCCGTGTTTATCCAATGTAAACATTCAAAAGATGAAGTCTCTTCATAACTCAAGCCCTTTTCCAGCATGGCTCAGCTGCAAGGTAGCCTGCTTATATCCCACAAGAAATAGAGCGGAGCCATGTTTAGTGTTTGCATAACTCAAGCCCCGCGTGCCAATAAGGACACGCGTAGCTCTTCTCTGCACCCTTTCAACTAAGTCTGTCCCTCCGTAGGTATGGTCTACAAAACATTACAGCATACTCCAGTCCAGGACGAACTAAGCCTCGAAAAAGCGGAAGAATGATTTCAGGAGAACGCGAAGAGACCTTTTTGAAAATGAGACCGAGCATTTTATTCGATTTTTTGACCACCGCTGAACAATGTTCAGAAAACCTAAGCCTTTATCTGAAACCGACTATAGCTCAGGCCTACCACAATGAAGAAAACCTAAGCCGCGTGTCAATGAGAATTCCCAAATCGGTGACACTAGTTACATCCGGGATAGTGACACCATTCAACTCGTAAGGGAACCGTGGGTGGTTCGAACCAAAATGAGTGATCATGCACTTGTCAATGCTAAACGTCATGCTCCATTCATTTGCCCATGCTCCAATCCTGTTTAAGTTGGTCTGGAGTAACTCCCTATCGCTTTGATTCCCAACTACCGTCATCTGTCAACTTGCAAGCGATCCCATCGATACCCTGATCGAGTTTATCCATAAAAAGTGAAAAAAGTATGGGGCCAAGGCCACTTCCTTGGGGAACTCCACTTGTGATGTCTGTCCAACCAGAAAATTCCCCGTTCACCATAACTCGTTGTGCCCTATCTCTTAACCACGATTCTATCCAATTCAGCAAGTTTCCCCAAATCCCAATATCGTGTAAACGCTTCAAGAGTTTGCCATGTTGGACCGATCGAATGCCTTCTCGAAATCAAGGTATACAACATCTACTTTTTTGCCCTTACCCAAAGCCTTCGTCACAGGATCATAGAATCGAAGGAGGTTAGTCACACGACTTCCCCTTCCTAAACCCCATGCTGATTATCTGACAATACGTTATTCTCGTCTATCCACTTCATCAACTGCCTTTTGATAATAATTTCTAAAATTTTCGAGAGGGAGCTCATCAAACTCACTCGACGATAATTGGACACAGCTTATCTAGTACCCTTTTTAAATATCGGAACAACATTAGCAAGCTTCCAATTCCTTGGGAATTACTAAACTACTCCTGTGTATCTGTGTGACTGGCCCCAACAATTCATTAGCACATTCCGAGGACCCTAGGATAGATATCATCTGGTCCTTGTGCTTTGCTCGTACATGCAATTTTTAGAAGATTTAGGACCTCCACGTCTTCCACTTGAATATCATTGAGGATTTTATTACCCCATGCAACACCTGCACATTGAATATCATTATCACTATTAAAAACCGACGCAAAAAGTCATTGAAAGCACTACACGTGTCTACATTGCTCTCCACCGTAGACCATCCTATTGAGGAGGGGGGAAACTATCCCCTTCCATCCATTTGCATCTAAAAAATTATTTTCAGTCAGAGCCAATGTTATCCGCCAAAATCTAGATTCATTTTCGTTTTTATTATACCTTATCGCTTTTTCCAACGCTCTTCTTTTATCACTAAACATTAGCATTATGTTGAAAAACATACTTTTTTTCGTTGAAAGACTAGAACTGTAACTTCTGTTAAACATTATTGAAGAATATTTCAATGCTAATTATGTTCTATTATGTATATATAACAACAAACATTCATGCAAATGCATGAAGCAAATATTTTTACTAATTACAAATTATTTTTTAGCAAAAAATCATAAAAAGTTTATCAAAAATCGTAAGTTTCTATATCAATCTCTCCTTTTAAAAAAAAAGAAATTGCGTCTGCGCAGTGCTGCCTGAAAATAAATTGCCGTTTAAGGGGTTAAGAACCTCTGCCCTTAACCTTTCACATGGGTTCAGAATTCCTTGAATTTAATTTCATTTATTGTTCAGTGAAGAGGTCCGCTCTCTTGGAATTTCTAATTAATTTATTTGGAACTGGTACTGAAGTTTGCATGTCTGTTATTTATAAAGAGCGATACAAATGAAATGATGAAAGTGTACACAGAGCAACTTCCATTTGTTAAAAAAAAAGATTCTAACCCAATTTTGCATAATTACCCCATCCAATTAGTATACACACACATAATTTTTTCAACTTTTCTATTAGGAGAAAAATTTAGAAAATGAAAAATCCTAAAAATGCCTCAAAACTTGGAAAAATGCATGTCATTAACATCCATACCCTGCTACCTATTGGTAGCTATTTTGGGCAACCATGGATAAATGTTGACTGAGAGAGGGGATCCGCGGATAGCAAAAGTTTAAGAACCACTGACTCATGATATTGAACAGTTTTGAAAAAACGATAAATCACAATTCAGGTCAAATGCAGTTGTAAGGTTTTTAAGTTTGCCTATAGATATAACAACCAATACGGTTAATTTCGAATCATAATTGTCATAGTCTTAAATTTTTTTACAGCAGTGGCATGCCTGCGGACAATGTAATATGAATGCACTTACCAGCGATTAAATAATGCAGTAAAACCCAATGCACAAGACCATTAAAAAAAACATTGTTTGCAACCGTTTGTAATATAAATATTTAAATTCTAATTATCGTAGATTAGTTATCATAAAAATTGCCAAGAAAATGGTCATCTTCAAATCCTTAATTTTTCTTTAATTTCATCCTGAAATTTTTTGAGACTTGCAATCAGAGCAATATTGGGCAAAATAAGAGAAAATGCTATCATTCCAGTGTTATTTGTAACCACCAATTTTTTTACTCGAACATTGTTTTTATAGCCACTACTTTAATAAAAAAAAACTTGGATCACCTAATATATTGAAAATATTCTTTTTAGATTTCAGACATGCAATGATCAAGACATGAAAGACAATGCTGTTCTGCACATCCCAAAAAGTGATGCAAATTGCTGACTTGGAATAGTCATCGAACGCAAGCTTCCCCTTCACCTGCAAGAAAAAAACTGAAGTACTCCTACCAACATGGGAATCCAGTAACTACTACTCAAATGATGGATTTCCTGTTAATACTTTAATAAAGATTATTTTCACAACCTTTTATCGCAATAACCAACAAGTTTGAATAGATGTAGATGGATATTTTAATGTGCTCATTATTTTACAATTTTGGCTCTGGAATAATAACTCAAATGCAATAAAGATATCAAACGTTAATTTACGCAATTTTAAAAGCCAGATGAATAATCGCACTGTTTTGAAAACCATGCGTTGTCGACATTCTACATCCAAAACCCAATTCAAAGAATAAGAAAAAAGGAATAAAGTTTTTATGCATGATAAAGAGGTTCGATTCAATTTCTGTTTAAAAAAAAAGAAATTAATAAAATTTAAATGATTTCAACTCGCAATAATGGTTGCAAATCTACTCCACACAAATGAATAATTTAATGCTTTCTTTCACAAACAACTAATACAACAACGAGGTAAAATTCACACACACACACCCAAGTCCAAAACAATATCAATATCCATCATTAGAGAAATATATTTTTGCATAGTCCGGATAACATTCCTTCAAGAGATTCACGGTTATCGAATGATCTGCTTGTCCATAGCCCTGAAATATCATGAATTGACCAAAAAAAAAATCAAATGATTATAATTAAATCAATCGATCAAATCTCGACAGTGAAATGTCTAAAAAGTAAAAATATGATTTTTATTTAAAGAAAGATTTTAAAAAAAAATTTCTTTTGTTTTGCAAAAAGACAAACTTCACTGAAACGGTCTTTAATTTTTTAATTCAGATGTCCTGACCTATTCTGAAAAAAAAAAATACAGGGGAATCTTGATAACTCGACATCTATTATTCCCTTGGTTGGCACAATACTAGTTTCAATGTAGGTGGAAACTCTCCAACTTGACATGTTTGGCTTAACTTCGCTAAGTCGACTAAGATTTTTGTCCCTTTACTACAACTAGTTTTCACAATTGCTTATGTGTTATCAGTTCTAAAAACTTTTTGACATTGTTTGAGGGTATTTAGACAATACTCTGTTTCTTTGTGCTCTATGATGGGTCCCTTTTATGTGTTGGGGGTTGAGACCTCTTGGCCGGTTTATACAGTGCAACGCTAGTGGCATTTCCTGAAAAAGTCTTTCATTCTTTTCACGATCAAAAAAAAAAATATGGATATTGTCGGCATCCAACAGGGATAAAATTATCTGTTGGGAGTTTTGATATTGTCTGTTGCGGAGAATGTTTTTGGTGGAACTTAATGATTTCTTGGAAAATGGGTGAAGGAAGCGCTAAAGCCTGGTAAGACGCTGGATAAGTCATTTGGTTTCATCTTCAGCATCGACGGCCGTGAATGCAATGCCCATGTGAAATTCACACTTCAACTTTAAAATTGAAATCATGAAAAACTAGAATTGAGAAAAAGAGTGAACTCGCCGAATAATATGGAGTTGCACCAAAAAATTTGTCAGCATTTGAATCTTTTTATGAACCAAGCAGAAGCAGCAACTGCTTTGCGGTTCAAATTTGCCCAATCTCTCAATCCCATTATCAGGACCAATAATTCAAGAAAAAGAAAATGATTTTACAAAAAGTCTCAATTAAGGTAATTTCACTGTGAGAGTGGATAGTTGACCTGATTCAAAGAGAAACATGGCACTGTTTTTAGGAAAGTTTGTGGAGAGAACATATCTTCATCTCGAGGAACTTGAAAATTAGAAAAACGATATTCTCAAATCAATGATAGAAGGACATAAAGATGCAGGTGTGTTTGTAATGAGACAGGTTTATTTTTTCAGCTTTTGCCTAACCAAACTCTTGCCTTCAAAACAGAAAAATGTGAAGGATGTAAAAAACACAAAGATCTTTAGACAGCAAACTAAGAGGGTTCTAAAAAATTGAAACAGTTAGTTATCGGGAAACCAAAAAACTTGCAGTGATTTAAAAATGTTGAAACTCATCCAGTGGACTATGGTAGCAACAAAAATGTATGGATGACATCTGATATTTTTTAACAATGTTTGAAGAAGCTAGATACAACATTTTCAAGTGAGAAGAGAAAAGTTTTATTCATTTTGGATAATTGCAGTGCCCATCCAAAAATAACGGATCAAATTATGCTTTTACCACCTAATTTAGCAGCAATTTCACAACCACTGGATCAAGGAATTATCCTAAGTATGAAAACTTTTTACAGAAAATTACAGACTAAACAAATTTGTAAATGTTGGAACGAAGATAAAAATTTGTTTTAGATGCTGTTGAAATGATTTATTCCGCATGGGAGTCAGTCACGAGTGCTATGATTCGGAACTGCTTCCGTCATGTTGGTTTTTGTTCTTAGTCTTTCTGGAAAACAATAATTTCTCTGAAGATTCCTCTCAGATTACGTGAGGAGAAAGCATAAACAGCGCTATGGGTGATTCTATTGAGGATGAATTTGTGGACACTGACTCTCATCTTGTAAATTCCAAACTTTTAGAAGACGACTGTATTCTAGAATCAATCAAGCAACGAGCAAGTGCTTCATGTTTCGAAAAAATACAATCAGAAATCAATGAGAATTAGCATTTTATTTAATGGAATTGTTTGACTGTATATACTTACATACATAAAAATAATCAAACCAAAATTTAGAGTGAAACCCTGCTAACCTGACATCCACTTAAGTAGATGTGTTTATTGATACGTTTGGGGTGTCGAGTCACTGAGAGTCTACTGTATATACATATTTGTCCACGGACGGAATATTTTGCCCAAATCAGGGTTGGGTTTTTGAAATGACAAGCATCAAAAACTGTTTTAAACTGTCCAAAACCATCAAAAACCTAAATGAATGCTTTTGATAATGTTTTGAACACAATAGGTATATAACATGGTGAAAAACTTACTTTTTTGTATATTACAATGTTTTATTTTTCTACATAAGAGTCTAGAACATATAGAATATAGTTTTGTGGTTCATTTTTATCTAAGCTACTGATTACCTGTGTTCAATTTGCTAAGTGGAATAGAGCTGCTTATTCAAAATATGTATGATAGGGCATCACAGAGTTAGGTTTTAGACTTAGGTTCAAAGCAAAGTGTAAAACTGAAATTTGATGGGCAAAGGAAGCTATTCTTATACAATCACCTTTATTTTAACAAGATACAGAACTGTTGTTTTCTTCAATGTATATAACTTAAATTCTGTATCACACATTTCCTTGCAAGTTGAGCAATACAGCCCCATGTTGGTTTCATTTTCTTGCATTTAAACTTTAATATTTTGGGCTACAAACCTCAGTATTCCCGTCTTCTTGACGAGGACAGAAAATATTCTCTCTTACTACTATTATAAATTACTAGATACTAATATAATAAATATAACCTTAAATAATAATAAAAATAATAATCTCAAATTATTTATAGAGATTATTTATTATAATACATGTAATTACATATATTATTGAGAATACTCTCTGCAGGCCCGTCATTTAACAGGGGGGGGGGCCCGGCTTTTGAAAATACACTAAAACTGGTATACATATATACATACATTAAGTACATGTGTCCCCCCTCCCCCCCAAATGGAAAAAGTTTAAATGACAGCCCTGACTCCCTGGAAAGACTTCTATAACTGGAGAATATTCTCATCGAGGAGAATATTCTGAAGGACTATTAACAACTTGAGAATAATTATTTTCGATAATACTCTCAAGTAACTTATAAAAGTAGTCCTTCCAGAAAATATCCTCAAGGATATTATACGTAACTATATTATAAATAACAGGAGAATATTCCATCAAGAACTTATAAGAATATTCTTAAGTTATATTTATAATAGAAATTCCTCCAGAGAATATTCTTCAATATTCTCCTTGATGAGAATATTCTCGAGAATTTTACATCTCTAGTTCACAGCATCAAATCTAGGGAAATCAAATCACATTAAGCCTCGGCCCTTAGCAACATGTTTAGTTAGCACAATATTTTACCTGAGAGTATCCAAAGACATGTATAGTCTTCTGATCAGGATCATGCAGTATACGTCCTCCTCCAACGCATTCACATTCAAGACCCAGTTTTTCGATACTTGGTGTCACCTGATCATAGATGTCAGCTAAAAATTAATACAACCACATTAGTCTTATCATAAAGAACAAATCTAACAGACATACAGTCAAACCCCGATTTAACGAATCAGAAGAAATTGACTACTTCATTCAATAAATCGGGCTGGACCATTTTGACAAATTTTAAAAGCTACAACTTACTTTGATGCAACTTATTTCTGACAACAATCGAAAAATAGAAAATAAACTCAATCAGGATGTATTTCTCGCTAGAAATTAGTTTGATGCACATCCAACACTTTTATCAAATTCTGTTGAAATAGTTATTTTTTTCGCTAACAGAAATAAGCTTTCTCTTCTGACCCATCAGTCTTTGCTCGTTGAGACAAGAGCACAAACTTGAACTGAATTTATTTCTCTTTTGAAATCTAAACATGCGAACAGTACAAGGTTGCCAAACATTTTAGCGCTTGACCCCTTTCTGAAATGAATTTTTTTGGCAATCTCCCCTTTCTTTTCAACTTCAGTCAAAAATTTAACTGACAGATGGTGCCGCACCGATACTATTAATATGTGCATAATCAATTCTGTATTTTTTGAAAAACTGACGTTTTGATCAAGATGGGTGACTGTATTCAGCACATACATCACCCGGTGTCTGACCACAAAGTAAAGTTGAATGATTGTAGGGCTTCTTATTGTCGAAATCTGCAACTACAGTTTTTTTACACAGTTTCGTCTCAAACCTGATAATTAAAATTTTACAGGGCTGTCTCAAAACACAAAAAATAGAATTATTTCTTTCTCATTTACCATATAGTTTCTATTAGTCGTGTTCTTTTGACTAGTGAGTGTGTTAATGGATACTGTCGAACCTCGTTAATGTGAAACTCGAGGTTCTACAGAAATTTTTCACGTTAACTGATAGCCATGGCAGGGGGAAAAGAATTTGACATTTTATTTAAGCGAGTCTGAAATTTAAAACAGCGTAAATTTATGGAAGTATAATATCAAATTGTTCATCTTTTAAAACACTTTTTTTTTTCACAATTTTCGAAATGAAAAATTTAAACACACTAGCATCATTTAATCATTTTTTAAACCACTGTCATTAAATTCATGCAAGATTCCTTGCTCGACCTCAAGAGGAACTGACTCATGGTGAATGGACAAGCCCTCTAACGATGACCACAGCACGTGCACAATGTAGTAGCTAGCGTGAAACGGCAAAGATAGATGGCAGCAAATTTTAACCCATTCTGACGGTCTTAGCGACGCATCGCGGGCAAAAAGTCGTGGCGGACCCCACAACTGAGCAACCTGCATCTGCTCGTAAAAGAAATACCGTAACACATTGCACATACCGTGATAGGAAGCGGCGGAATTGCCGCGTACGATGTATTTGGTGTTTTCTTCGTTTTGCAGGTCGTGAACTTTTATGAGGATGTACTTGAACCTGCCGACGTCGATGTCCACGTTTCCGACCGAGTTCAGAACTTCACCCATCGCGAACAGACGACGACGACCCGCCAAAAACAATCTTGCTGTTTTTGACCTACACCGCTTCCCAACAGTTACAGTTGAATTAAGCAGGGCTATCGGCTGCAGAGACCATTCCCTGGCTGGGAGAGAGTAATGTGAGGTAGGTAATAAAATAAAGAAAATTGAAAATTCAAAACAACAGCAGTAGTAGATTACTACAAAAACAAAAAGAATGGAAATGGGATGATATGGAAAAGAAAACTTCAGATCTAGGGGACGATGCTAGATCACTTTTGTGAGTTATGAGATGTAGTCCCAGGATGAGTGTGTGTTTAGGTTGGAAAGGACCTCAAAACCAGAAAGAAATGTTAAATAAATCTTTTACTTAATGAAATGAATTTTTCGAAATGACAAATCGATATACGGAGGTTGGACGCCATGAAGGTAGGCCAAGATTTAATGGGAGGAGAGGACGCAAAAAAGGATGGAATGCGATGACGCATGAAGCGGGAGCAGTTGAAAAGAAAATGGGTCGCAGTTTCCGGAAGTTGGCAGTGTGAACAGAGAGGGCTGTTAACTTTTTTGATGAAAAACAAGTAAGCATTAAGAGGCGCTCTATCACAGATTAACTTGTAAAAGAGGCGTTCAAATTTTGAATTAGAGAAGAGATGAGAAATCTGATTACAACAGTTGAAGAAAATTTGAAAGTCAGGAATAGTGGAATTAAGCGAATCAGATGTATATTGACGAAATGAGAGTCGTAACATAGATCGTAGGTCCTCTGAATAAAGAGCCGGCGTGACGTAAGGACTGGGAGAGGAGGAAAGCGAACGAACATAGCTGTCAATAGACTCGTTCAAATCTATCCCAGAATGTGCAGGGACCCAAATTAATGAGATATGGCTGGTATAGGAACAAACCATTAGAAGTTGGGAATAAAGGAGGTGGATGACTGTGGGAGAGTGACTGGAGAATTCATTAATCGCATGAAGAACTGATTTAGCATCCGAAAAAAGGACCACGGGTTGGCCCCTGGTGGGGATAAATGATCTCAAGCCCATAGTGATAGCTAGAGCTTCTCCTGTAAATATAGAGGAGTGAGAGTGAATCCACCATGCTCTCATACTATTCGTAGAGGGACAAAAAGCACCGCAGACAACATTAGAATTTTTAGACGCATCAGTAGCAATGATGATCGTTGAACGGTCTAAAGATTTCAAAAAATTTTGAAAGAGGATGTTGATTATATTCTTATGTCTATGTTGTTGAAAATCCAGGTCATCAGTGACAACCGAAATTTTGTTCGAAATCCAAGGATAGAAAGAGTAGATTGGTCTGAGAGTTTGGGAGAACGAGAAATTAAGGAAACTGAAAAATTGGGAAAGTCTGATTTTCAGTTTGGGAGCAATATGCGAAAAAATTAAATTGAAGTTATCAGCACAGCCTTGAGTAGGAGAAGCAGCAGCCTGAATACATGCAATACCATTTCTAAGAAGAATTTCCTCCAGAGTGGGGAGTGCTAAAATGGTACGCATCTTGAGTATTCTAGTAGAAAGTGGTAGGCCCAAGATAGCTCTCATTGCAGAATGATACATAGTATCCAATTTCGAACGGTTAGTTTTAGCTGCATTTAACCATACTATGGAACCATATCCTAAAAGAGCTGAAATGATGTTAATGAAAATAGGTTTCACAATAGAACAAGGAATATTTCTGGAAAAATGATGAAGAGAACGACAAATATTGAGAGTGAAAGTGCAACGAGATCTGAGATGATTAATTTGTTTTTCCCAGATTAAGGAACGGTCTAAATAAATACCTAGGACTTTAAGGTAGGGATCAAACGGGATACTATTTCCATTGATTTGGAAATTCGGAACATATGAAGTGGGATTTCGAGATAAAATCGTAAAACGAGATTTCGAAAGCGAGATGGACAGACCACTGTCCTCCGCCCACCTAAGGATACAATTAATTGCAGACATCATACGAGCTTCCATATAGGCTTCACAGTTAGATTTATACATGATGAAAATATCATCTGCATACACAAAAAGTTTGATGTCGGGCGGTAAGTAGGTGACGATATCAAGAGTGAAGAGAGAAAATAAGATAGGAGACAATGTTGAGCCCTGTAATAATCCTGAACAAGGTGAAAACTTATTGGATGAGCAACCACGCCAGTGAATGAAATGATCCCGTCCACCCAAATAATTAGATAACCAAAGTAAAAAGCGACCATTCAAACCCATTCTCGCCAGTTTATGTAACAAAAAAGAGTGTTGGGTTGAATCATATGCTTTATTGATATCAAAAGCAAGAAGATAACAGGTCTTAGATTGGCGGAAGGCATCTGAGGTATAAGAAACAATATCTCTGAGACAGGCCTCGGCAGAGGTTTTTGGACGGAAGCCGTAGAAGCAGTGCGGAAAAATTTTGAACCTTAGGCAAATCCAATTAAGACGAAACAGAATAATGCGTTCGAAAATTTTGTTTATGGAATTGATCAATGTGATAGGGCGAAAAGAACTCGGATGCGATGGGGATTTGCCAGGTTTTTGAATAAAAATAATTTTACCCTCTTTGAAAGAGTATGGAATTATGGCAGAAGTCCAAATCCTATTGAAGGCAGGCAAAAATTCCAAGCCTTTAGCAGGGAGATATTTAAAAGCGTGAAGAGGAATGTGATCAGGACCAGGTGCAGTAGATTTTCCAGATCTTATGGCTCTGCGAAGTTCCTGAAAAGAGAAATCCGCATCTAGACATTGTTGAAAACAATGGTGGGGACCAGTGAATTGATTCGGAGGAGGGAGGGAAATGTTTGGAAAATGAAAATTTTTTAGAATTGAAATCTGGTCCTCTGGACCCGTGAAGTCTCTGTGAGCAATGGAAAAAACTAGTCGGGAAGAATCAAAAGATTTCGAAGCCACATACCGGTTTCGCCTCAAAATAGAATATACAGCTGAAGGGGGAGAATGGGGCTTAACTTCAAAAGCCAGAAGTTTAAGACGAAGAGTACGCAGATGACGACGAAATTTAGCAGCACTCTGTTTGTACAAGATCCAGTTTGAATTAGATGGCGAAGAACGGAACTTTCGAAAGTTACGTTTTTTTTCAATGAGAAGAGATCGACCATCCCTATCCATTTTGATACGAGGGAATTTTTTACGAGGTTTAAGCGAAGTGTGCTTTGAAATAGAAGAGCGTAAAAAAGTATATAAGTCGTCAAAATTATCGGACGATGGGATATTTTTCAAGTCCGAGATAATTGAAGGCCAATGGGAATGACGAACCATTGATGAAGTATTACAGTTTATCGGAATAGAAAGCTTGATTGGAAGGTGGTCACTGTTCAGAAGACTGTCAGTCGGAGACCAGGTTAGAGTCCGATGAACATTTGGGGAGCTGAAACAAAAATCTAAAAATGAGTTGGTATTGGCACTATAATAAGTAGGGCAGGTAGGAATGGTGAAGCAAATATTATTTTGAAGATACCAGTTGTGAAGGGCAATACCAGCTGAAGAATTTACATTGCCACAAAAGTTCACATTTTTAGAATTAAAGTCACCCAACATAATATAATCGCAAGTCATCAAAGATATCACGTGGTTCAAAGGATCAATGTCAAAAGGGCCATCAGGACGGTAAATATTTGCAAGGCATAATGGATGATTATTTATAAAAATTTTAACACAGAGAATTTCAAAAGATACATCATTAGTGGCCCAAATGAGTTGAGATGAAAAATCAGACCTGATAGCTGTAATTAAACCACCACCGGAAGAATATGTTCTATCAGAACGGTATATATGGAAACCCGGAATAAAAAAGGATTGGTAATTAGAATTGAGCCAACTTTCCTGGATGCAAATGATGTCAAATTGATGAATAATATTACGAAATAAATTAAATTTGGAACGAATGCCACGACAGTTCCACTGCAAAATATTTAATCTTTGACTTAAAGACATGAAAAATAAAAATAAAGGCAGGACCAGCTTGGAATTCTGACAACAAAAGGTAATAAAAAAAAAGTGGCATGCATATGAATAAGAAAACTAATTAGGTATTACCTTTGGGAGGATAAAAACCCCCTAGAGCTCCGCCTGTCAGAAGACTCGAGGAATAGGAAGAGGATGGATCATTTTTATTTTTTTTTCTCGGCAACGTCCTGTCGTCCACCGTGGGACGGAGAGAGTCAATAACAGTCTTGATTACATCAGGCATAAGAGCAGACAAACAGTTCGAGACTGTTTCTTGTAGTTGAATTGACATTTCATTCAACAAAGCTTTGATCTTTGTGATCTCACTCTGGATTAAACTGTGAATTTCTAATTTCAAAGATGCCAAGTCAACAGGAATCGTGGACATACTAGCTTTACTAGCATATGATTGAGGATGGTTAGGACGACACGCAACCCTGGCCTCTTGAAGAGTGACATGATTATTTGCTTTAAATTCAAGCACTTTACATTCAAAGATATACGACACACATGATTTGTCCATTGGATCATGATCACCAGCACAGTTGACACATGATCTAGGATTTGAACAATCTGAGGAGCTATGAGCACCCCCACAGGATCGACAGACTGGACCAGAGGCCCGACAATGGACTTGTCGATGATTCAATTTGAAGCACCTGGAGCATTGAAATGGCCGGTCAATGAAAAGGTTCGGTCTATGTATGGTGAACCATATTTTGAGAACTGAAGGTAAATTCACTCCCAAAATAGTAGCAAGCACTGACGTGGACGCTTCACCATTTCTTGCAAATCTTCTTAGACTCAAAAGGGTGATGTTATTTTCGCGAATTTCCTCGGCCAAGTCCGCAAGAGTTTCAGAGGTAGGAATATTCCGCAGGAGGAATTTCGAGGTAATGTTATCAGTAAGCAAAATAGCTTTGACTGGAATATCTAGGATCCTAGGTATCGATAAGGCTTCGGTCGCCGCTTTTTGTGAAGAGGTCGCAATTATAAGTTCATTACCACGAGTGAAACGGACGTCTAAGATCTGGGAGGTGTCTGAAAAATAATTTAATAAGCTTTTTTTCAAGTCCCTCGGTCGAGATCTCGGAATAGCTTGAGCACCCGACAGCTTGACAGTGAAGCATTTAATTTCATTACACGCACAGGCTAATAAGTCTACATCACTAATATTTGAAGACCACGTGTTGACAGGCAGAGCCCTATTAGGGTTCGCAAAACCATTAGAGGGAGCATCATTATTAATTTCCATGTCGATATTGTTATCAATCAAGTTAGCTATAAGAGAGTTGGAACTACATACCAAATCCGCCGTCTCGACGATAAAACGAGGATTAAATAAATAACCAAAAAAAACAACGAAAAAATTACCGTGACGAACAATATGAAGAAAGGGAAGGAGGGGAAAGAAAATTACAGAAAGGAAAGATTATCCTTTTTCTAACACAAACGCATAAAACAAACTAGCGCTACAAAAGTCGACGCGGAAACCGGATTACGAAGAAGCAGCCGATCACCCCGTTTTCAAAAGCCTCCTTCGCGACACACCGCTTCCCAATAAGTAAACATCCAGCTTTAGGATGTTATGTAACCGAATATCGGGTTTTCACTTCTCACCAATTCGTCGGACCTATGGTAAGGCTGACTATATTTTCTCGATTGAAATATGGGTAATTGATAAGCTGACTATATTTTCTCCAGAGAAATACAGGATTCCAAATATGGGAAAATACGGCCAATTATTGCCAAAACCACGACGCCAAAACTAACAAAGTTGTCAAGTATTGGAGAAATTACGTAAAAAAATCAAATTGGCGGGAAATAAAGCATTACTGTAAATTGCAGTGGATTAAAATGAATTCCACGAAAAAAAAACATTCATCAAACCAAATGTGGGAGATTAATATTCGTATCTATAGTTGTAATTATCATAATATAATTTATGAGTTGAAAAATAATTTTAACCTTTGACTTCAATAAAGAATAACAATCCAAGTAGGTTTCGTATAAAAGACGGGACACTTTTGCCAAAAAGTCGGGACGGCAAGAAAATCTGCAATCCTAGAAAATATGGGATGTATGGTCACATAATTTCACAATCTTTCTTGTTCTGTAAAGAAATAACATCACGGCGTTATTTCTAAATCTGTTCGAATTTCTTAAATTTCTTGTCCACAATATTTTCTACAATTTTATATACGGTGACTATACGTGCCGTATTTTCCAAGACAGTCCCGGTTTTTTCTGTTTTTTGACTGTTTCGACTTTTTAGCCGAAGTGTCCTGGTTTTTCCCGTTTTTTACACGAAGCTTACTTGAATTTTTATTCTTTATTGAAGTCAAATTATTTTCCCACCCATAAATTACATCATAATAATTACAAATAAGAATATTAATTTCTCACATTTGTCTTACGTAATTTCTCCAATATTTGGCAACTTTGTTAACTTTTGGTGTCATTTTTGGCGGAGTACCGTATTTAGAATCTCAATTTCCCGTATTTCTTCTAAGAAATATGGTCAGCTAATACAATTCTTATTTTTTTTAACATCCATTTATTTTTTCAACCATATCACAATTGACATGAGACTTTTGCTGCCATCTAACTTTTGATACTAATAGTAGAAATACGAACAAACAGAAAATTTGGTTTCGGCCCGCTATAAATAGGTGGCAGCAACAATTCAACATATCAAATTACACATGCATAAACTGATAGGGTTACCAGTTTCGAAAACTGCAAAAGGCGGACACCCGAGCCAATTATTCTAAAGCTTGCTCAAGAAGGTGTTGCCTGAGCGCTCACCCCGGGGGTTCTTTCTCGTTAGCCCCGGCTAAGGCGCCTTGATAAGGTGACCCATGGGTCCATGTTGCGCCTACATGATCTGATCTGGCCTTAGAGAAGAGAAATAGGGCATTATATTTCTTCTCGATGGATCTGGCACTATTATTTTCAAATATAAGTATACAAATATTTAAGCTTTCAGCAAAGTATGCCCCCAGAACACCACTTTGTCTGAGGGATCCATAACGTTGAGAAGGTCATGCATGAAATCCCCCTCCCCCCAAGAAGGAAGCTCGCTAAACTCTAGCAACACCCCACTAGAAATATATTTAGTGTGGTGTTCATTCTAGCCCAGGGTAGACGCGAACTTAGGGTGATGTGTAAATTTATTCTGTAGGTTCGTTGGATCGTCCCGTATTTCACACAGACTTATCTTCCACATATAATTCGGCTTTTGGGAGATCATCTACCTCCTGAATTGTTCCTGCCCCAGGGCTCCGGACAGAGAGAGATCGCATTTATTGTATGTTTCACAGTGAAAAAAAAAATCCCCTAAAAAAGAAAGAAAGTGGTTCCAGAAGCTTGAAAAGGAGGACAACAGGACGAATTTTCTAAAAAGTCGGAGAACACTTGAAATGACACGAAAAAGGAAGATGGATGGTAACCCTATATAAGCTGACCATTTTTCTTCGAAATAAAGTACTAGAATTTACAATCCTGTATACTTCCCCCTGACCAAATCAAGGTTCGCCGCTCTGTCTCAATGAAGAGATTCTAGCGGGTGGTCGAATATGTCATGATCTCTCTCCCCCATAGCGAAACCACAAACCACACGCTTACACTCATAAGCCCCAATCCCACGATTACTTGGTACACGACGCAGGGTATAAGATAATTAAAGTAAAAGATAAAAAAAAGTCTTCGTTGAACATAAACCGCAAAAACCACAGCCGGCGTGAAGGAAATCTCGTACTTGTCCGGACAGACTTGTAGTTAAAGTTTTCATAGAAATGTTTTTTGTAAAAGCTCACTCTGTTCGGAATTGCCCCGAGAGTCGGGGCATTACCGAATGGGACCACCTAAGTAAGGTATATAGGATAAATGACGCAGTTTTATTAATTAATTTAATTATTTGAATGACATAATCAACTCTAGAATCAACTGTTTCTGTGAAAATATAAAACTAAGGTGAACATAAAGTTGGTAATTATTTTTAAAATCGACATGAATACTTTTGTTATTCTAAACATTTAAGCAACATTTGTATCTATGTTGTTAAAAAATTGCAAAAATAGCATCAATAACAGAGAAGGCTTAGAACCTTCCCTACAAAAATGCCAAATAAAGTTTACTACTGCCTCAGGACCACCGCACTCTGAGTGTATCCACCCAGAACACAAGCGACACATGAACCAGAGTTCTTTGTCACCACACATAAGACAATTGTCGTTTGCGTAAGCCCCCCCCCCAGGGCCGTCTTAAGGGCATCATGGGCCCCCGGGCCAAAGATTTTTCTGAGGCCCTACCAGACAAATTCTTGAAAATTTCAACCAGATCTCATTTTTGTGAGGCCCCTTTTCTCTTGAGGCCCCCGGGCAGTGCCCGGGTGGGCCCATGCCTTAAGACGGCACTGCCCCCCCCCCTCTTAAAGTGCCAGGAGGTTCTATGAAGGTAGTTAGATCGACATCGTCCTTGCAATAATGTTTCATCAATATTATCTTCATCTTCCGATGATGATTCACTGATGATGAGTTTCTTTGCACTTTTACTTTCGAAGTCGTATTGGGAGTTTGATTTTAGATAGAGTTTTTCTTTGGTTTTTTTGTTTCTTTCATTTTGGTTCTATCTCGTTAACCTTTGAATTGAGTCTTCCTTAATTTGCCTTTTCCTTGTTTCCGAGATTCTCTCCGAGTTTTTGTTCTTCATTTGTAAGTTTGAATTTGTGCTTCTTTAGTAATTTCATTTCCTTAATCTTTTCCTGAAGTTCTTTTATATTGAGCCTTAATTCTTTTTCTTTAGATGCATCTTCAAGGGGTTTTTTATTTGGTGTCCGCGTAATAACCACTGAATGGTGCTGTCTTGAATGAGGTTTTACAACTTTTAAGTTAGGAGAGTGGGAGAAATTTGTTTAAATGACGTCATTCCAGAAGCAAATGGTGTAGAAATTTCCACATTCAATGGAATTGATCCACCGACTTCCAGTTTTTGATTAAGTGCATTTACACTTGAGCTTGGGTTTTGCACTTCAATTGAAATATAATATGTCGAGAAGTCCCGTCTTCTCCTTCTTGGATGACAATCTTCTATGATTGGTAACGGGATTCATAAAATGGTATTAAGAAGGCCTAATATAAGTAATCCGTATTTCAGCGATAATAAAACAGTAACATTTATTCATTCACAAAATTTCCCATAACAGAGCATTAAGGTCAATTCCGAACACCAGCGGGTAATTCCGAACAATCCCCAAATGGCACCTCGTGGCAATTTCTCAATCTAACCTCAAAATGTCCCCAGCAACAAAACTTTCTTTCTACTTAATACATAGCTCAAGAAACGTAGAATATAAATGATACCAAGCTCGCTACTCTAAACACGAACGCATTTTGCCTATCTCTTATTAAATCAGCCCCAATTTACTAACAAAAGTTCCAAAAAAACCTGTTTTTCACACACCACTCACAATAACACAGCTAGAAAGGCACTCGCCCGCTTAATGAGTATGCGCCGCCAGCACTAATAATAAGCCCCCCTCCCAGATTCAAACAGCGAACCGAGAACAACGGTACTCGTAATTCCCCGCTGTTCAGTATAACACCGCTCTCCCCTACTATTTGATTATTTTTTGTGGTGCTCCTTTTCTTTTGATGCCCTAAGCACGTGCTTATTTTGCTTAATGGTTAATCCGGCCCTGTCTACCGGGGACGAAAGAGCGAAGGCGATATTTCCGGATCCCGTTTTCAATAAAGATATCTAGAGACAAAACAACTTCTTAACCCAACCAATCACGAGAAATAAAAAAGCCGTATCATTACACCAGGTTTGGCGATTTCAAGACATTTTGAGAAACGATGACCCTCGACCGAGACAGGAGCGAGGTCAATTTGATACTGTGCGTTGATAACTCGTGAGATATCAATCGACATCATCCATCGAATCAGGAGGTCTGACGTGAGAGCTCTGGGTATGGCGTCTCTATGTCCACGAACTAGTTCGTAATCAACGACTCTTGTTCGGATATTTCTTCTTAATTCTCCCCTCCCATGTTGAAAATTATCTTTCGTCAGTTGTTGCGACATTTCTGAGGGCACGAACAACATTCCTATCACAGTTACAATGCTCCTCAGAACGTTTTAATGCGCAATGTACAGTATTTATAACATAATCAGGTTCTTTTCAGTGTTCATTAAAAGCGCGCGTTTCAGTCTCCCCCCTCCCCACACACACATCCTCGAAACCCGGGTCCTAGGCTTTCTTTCAAAAATCGAGCACAACTCCGGTGTATCGTCACTGACAATTTACTATCGCATGAGCCATGCCAGAAGCGTGCACGTGGTCCTGACAGTCTGAGTGCGTATCTAGTGTTGTGCACCAATTGTAGAGCAATTTTTTTTCAATTATGAGTGAAGTGTGGTGATTGAACATCGGTATCGTTGTGGGTCTGTTGCTCTCTGTGATAAGACGTTTTACATGGGAGACCTGCTCGCATTCACGCCTTGACGTTGGGAATCACAGAAAACCATCGTCAGTCGGTGGGATTCGACCCCGGGTCCTCGCGATGTGAGTCCGTCTCCACATGATCGCACAGCGGCAAAAATATTAACCAGCTCCTAGACTGAGAACTTTGGTTGGCTCCCCGGCAAGGATTTTTCACGTGCTCTCTCTCTCTCGTAAATATACAGTGCGTGAGTGGAAAAATAATAACCGATTGGTATCAGTTCAAAATAATAGTTAAATTATGTTCTGAGGGGCCCCAGGATGCAAATGTGTCACCTATAAGCCTCCCAATATGGGGACCATGGACAAAATTTATCCAGCCGTGTCTTGTGGAACAAAATGTCCAGGTGCCGGGAATGTGAATGTTCGTCCTCAGCAGTGGCGTAAGAGTCCGAGAGCTGGGAATACTTGATCTCAGCAGTGGTGTAAGAGAATGTGTACAAGCTGCATGTACGGTTAAGTACTAGTAGTGGTAGTATAAGAGAGCCGGAGGCTGTATATGTGCTCGTCCTCTGCTTTTTCGTAGGAGCATGAGGCCTAGCACTCCCAGAATTGAATCACAAATCAAAATATACCACATGAAGCTCAAGTTAAGCACCTGCAGGTCTAAGGCCGGGATTACACTACTAAAGTTTTACAAAAGCTCTTTTATAAAACTTGAAAAATCCAACCAATAAGCATATTGGTTGCATCCGAAAAAATGCAACTGATGATGTTATTGGTTGCATTTTGCAAGTTTTATAAAAGAACTTTTATCAAACTTTCATAGTGTGATCCCGGTCTTAAGAACTTTCGACGCCCTTGTTCATCAGCTCTGCCAAAAATTTCCGGAATATAATGTATAATGCCGAAGGTTCCCGGGCATTAAATTTTCAAAACCTATTACTAAGTGGATATGTTGCAATGAAATATCTTACGGTACGTATTCTAGGAGAGAGGACTAAGCCCTTAAGAACTTGCGGCCGTGATCAGAGGCAGATTTACATGATCTAGCCGCTTGTGGGCTGCAAAAATTTTCGCCGCCATTCCCCAATTCCAGCATAATTTTTTTCTTGACTCACTCATTCCTCAAAGTTGTTTCCCTAGGCTATAGCCCGCTTAGCGCCGCACCTGTAAACATCTGTTTCTAAGCCACTCTTTCGGTCACCCGCACGCATGCTCACTGATCTGATCCTTCGCTATCTAGGTTACTCGTTTGGTTATTTACATGCTGGCATACTGTTTTTGTCACTCACATGATTGCCCTCGAACTAGCTCATTCTTTTGGTCACTCACTGACCTAATTCTTCACTTTGCCGTTCTCTTTTTCTTTTTTTGGTCATTCACATGCTTGCACACGCTCTAGATAACTCTTTTAGTCACTCACCGACCTGGTTCCTCATTCTCTAGGTCATTCACTGATCTGGTCCTTTACTCTCTAGATCACTGTTTCGATCACTCACAAGCTTGCAAACTCTCCGGGTCACTCACTGACCTGGTTCCTTGACCTCTTAGTAACCTTTGTGGTCACTAACATGCTTGCAAATTCTCTAGGTCACTCGTTTGGTCAGTCATGACTTGGTTCCTCGCTACACTAGGCAGAAGTGGATTTATGGTTTTACCGTCTGTAGGATTTACAAATTTTGCTACCTTTCCCCAATTCTTCTAATTTCATTAATCACTAATTTCTCAAATTTGCCACCTCCCTGAACTTACCGCCCTGGGCTATAGCCCGCATGGCCCACCCCACATTCCGTAAATGCGCAGCTAGCCGTAACTTCCAACACAGCCCTGTAATTTTTTTTTATTTCTAAGTTAACAGCTCGCCAAGATATACGTGTTCCGTATTTTGATTTTTGAGATCTGGAAACCCTATTCGTGAATGGATTAGATTCTGGCGACTGCAATAATCATCAGAATAATCAAGAGAAGCGAAACGGAAATTCTCGTTTCTTTACCGAAAGTGAAAAAAATTCATCTCATTTTTATGAAAATGATTCATTTTATCTAAACTATTTTCATGACGTTTTCGCGAGACGTCATTTCTTTTTTATTCAGCACGTAATCGACACTTTGTGTTGTTTGTGCTGTTAATACACAAGCAGCTGCGAAGTTTCCAGTAACGTACAGATGCGTTAATTCACGCATTAATTTCACTGTTGCCTGCATTCGTTGGTTTTCTTTCCTTTCCTGACTTTTCTAGAAAACAAGAGGAACTCGAATGAAAAGCGGGTCTTTCCAAGGTTTAGCCTTGGAACCGCCTTATCTCCATGCAAAATAACAAGAAATCGATACTCCATCTTCACGGAACAGCCAGTTTGTAAACACTTGCGATTGATATCAGTGTAAAATAATAGCTATGAAATAATATTATGCGTTAAATCATCCTTGCAAATACGTGCTTTGTGCGCAATTAAGGTTGTACAAAGATTGGTGGGCATGATTAAAAAAACCCGAGTTTTTTTTGGGACAAAAATTGAACTTCTTATATTCAACTCAATTTTTAATGTTCAAATGACCTATTGACAAGGGCGTAGCGAGGGGGGGGGGGGACTTGGGGGGTCTGGTCCCCCCCCCCGAAATGTGAGAAAATGACCTAAAAAAGGAAAAAAGATGGCCAAATCCATTGTTCTGTCACTTTGGTCCCCCCCCAAAATGGAAGTGGTCCCCCCCCCCGAACGAAATTTCTGGCTACGCCCCTGCCTATTGAATTCTATTTTTTCCTCGCTAATGCTCGGGATAACTTGAAGTTTGATTGCCATTTGCAAAATGTCTCTTTTCCTCTTTTCTCTGAATTCCTTGCTGAAATTTGCTCATCCTTTTCTTTATTCTGATTAACTAATCTAAAATAAACTTTTAAATATATTGAACTTTAAAATAAAATATAAAACTACTTTCTAAAGTATATCATGAAAACATTCCAATCAAAATAAAATCTCAACTTCTTTTTTTGTTGTAGCTGTGAGAAGCAATGTTTTCGTTATCAGTCAAACACACACATTGTGCTTAAGTTCTTGGATTGTCACGACTTAAGAGACGTTGCAAATGCCCCCAAAGCCAAAAGTCGCATGGTTCGGGGAGGTCATTGATTAGAAAAGTGCCGGCTGATGACACGTTCTTCTGTAAAATGTGTTTTAAGAACATTTTAACACACATTGCAATGTGTGGAGGATAATGTATGGAGGCCATGTCTTGCATAACGATTGTGTCTGCAAGGCAGCGACGTGATTGCAGAGTCGGAACAATTTCGTTCTGTAACAGCAATGCATATCGCTTCCCTGTGATCGAACATGTCACTGGACCTGTAGAATTTAATTCCTCGTAGAAGTAAGGACCGAGAATACATGATGCAGTAAATCCACACCATATCGTCACTTTTGGTGAATGCAACAGAATCTCTAAGATAGAGTGCTGATTTTCTATTTCCCAAATTCGGCAGTTGTGAGTGAGTATTGACTACATCATCCAAGTGAAAACACGCTTCGTCGGTCCAGAGGATATTCCAAGGACATTCTGAATCGACCTCAACGCGAGCTAGAAACTGCAATGATAACCGGAGTCGAGCGTCGTAATCACATGGAAGCAACCACTGCACAAGTGAAGGTTTGTACGGATAATATCGGAGGATATTCCGCATGATCTTATGAACAGTTGAACGTGTCCTATCCAACATCTGTACTACACGCCTGCCACTAGTGCCCTACCACGAGAATTTGAAACTCTGTCCTCTTCCACCTCAAGCGAAACCTCCTTGGACTGCGTCTATAGAAACGGGGTTTCTTCCTCGTCCAAGACGAACAGCCAACGATCCTGTGGTTTCAAATTTCGTTATCATACTCCGAAGGTTTTTAACATTCATCGGACCTTTTCGAATCCTCTTCCAAGTCCGATATTTCCATACAGCAGTTACTGTGAAATTGCTGTTTTGGTAAAACAATTCGACCAAGAAAGCGCGATTTCGTAAACTTATCGTCATCGTGAACAGCAAAGACATTGAGGAACAAGATCTCCGCGAATGTTTCTAGGATTTTATCACAGCTGCTGCGTGACATCACATAAATTGACATGTTTACTGCAGGTAATCAAAGTGAAACGCCCTCTGATGGTGACATGTGCAACTAATTTTTTCTCCCCCTGAAACAAATTCCCATCACTTCATTAGGTCCTCCACAAAATTTCACACTTTTCTGATGAATGGTTTCGCCTGTAGGCTACTTTAAAATAGGGTCTTTTAATTATGGACGCCCTGTACAAGAAAAAAAAGCACACATCATTTACACAAAAATGAATTATCCAAAAACTGATAAATTGGTTTTAATTTTCGTCGTAGAGAGTACGTACGACGTCTTAAAAAGCAATTAAGAAAAAAAGATAAATTTGTTGAAGGAGTTATTTTTACACTTGGTTGAAATTGTAAATACCATTCCAGCAACTAATTAATCCGAAAAGATGTTGGGCAATCGAAAAACACGTCTCACTTTTACGCAGATTATAGAAGCTGCGCATATCAAGAGGCTCGACCATGAAATATTTATTTCTCAGTCCGATTGTGCTGGCAAACCAAAAAAATTAGTAATTACCCTGTAAGTAGCTGTATTAACCCTTTCAATGTTTCTGATATAATATTACTTCGGAAGAAATACGAAACACCATTCTTTCGCTTGCCGAAGTGTGTGCGCCGATTTGAGTTAAGAAAGGATCCTTTAAAATTGTTTGTGTGGGTAGATAAAAGCATGTTTTTCACTCGAAATCTTTTTTTTTCTCAATTTTTTTGGCCCTGCTCGTCCTTGTAGCCTACGTATACCGTATTCCCCCGCATTAGGGTGCGTCAATAGTAAACCGCCTCTCGCGGCTGAAAAAAGATCGTGAAAACTCATTGGGGCGGCCATAGAGCGCCCGCCTACCTGCCTTTACCGGCTCAAACTGCTTTTAGCCGCTTTAACCGGAATGAATTATTATTTCTTTTTCCCGCTTGACCGGCTCACCACTTGCACTTTAAAACGGATACTTTCCTCTAAGGGCCCTTTCACACGGAGCGGATGCGGAAGAAGTTTTAACAATTGGAATATACTGCGCCTTTCAGACGAGCCGAAA